>NC_084554.2:4847500-4890000 GCF_033978685.3 Nerophis lumbriciformis | reverse complement strand
GGAAGTTGAGCAGATCCTGCCATCTGTCCGTGTTGAAATCACAGTGGCGTTTCACGAGCGTTCTTCCTCTTGTTAGGCCTCGAAAGACAGCCTTCATCTTCTTATCAGGAACATAATGTAATACAACGTTTCTTTTGTGATAACTTACAAGCAATTATTCCAACAGTTACACTGCCATCCTGTCTTTTTTGTGATCATAAATGTCAGGTTCAAACACTGATGACATCTATTAAAACAGACGAGAAGCAAGGAATCATGCAGAGACAGCGTTAAATTTTGCTCAATTGAGGAGACACGTGTTTTGGGCTGTATTCTAGTTACAGATCCAAACTACGTTCTAAAAGTCCAGCCCGCGTGCTTCCTCTAATTATTTGGGAGGTCCCTGTTTACATCACTGAGGGAAGGGGGTAATCTCGACAACTCCAGTTAGACACAATATATGATTATACAAAAATGCAAATGTGTTGACGCTGGCGATATCGCCTTGTCTCTGCTCTGTCTGCGTCACGGCGGTGTTCGGCCTTGGCGGTCAGCAGGCCGTTCCTGGACACAAACACTGATACCAGACTGGCTTGCAATCTTTTGGATTGCCAGCTTTGCACAGACAAAGAAAAATACCACTTCAGCACAATTGATAATAACTATAGCAACGGCCCTTAAGCATAAGAGTTGTGTGATAATATATACATAACTCCATCCATCTTCTTCCGCTTATCCGAGGTTGGGTCGCGGGGGCAGCAGCTTAAGCAGGGAAGCCCAGACTTCCCTATCCCCAGCCACTTCGTCCAGCTCCTCCCGGGGGATCCCGAGGCGTTCCCAGGCCAGCCGGGAGAGATAGTCTTCCCAGCGTGTCCTGGGTCTTCCCCGTGGCCTCCTACCGGTCGGACGTGCCCGAAACACCTTCCTAGGGAGGCGTTCGGGTGGCATCCTGACCAGATGCCCGAACCACCTCATCTGGCTCCTCTCGATGTGGAGGAGCAGCGGCTTTACTTTGAGCTCCCCCCGGATGACAGAGCTTCTCACCCTATCTCTAAGGGAGAGCCACGCCACTCGGCGGAGGAAACTCATTTCGGCCGCTTGTACCCGTGATCTTGTCCTTTCGGTCATGACCCAAAGCTCATGACCATAGGTGAGGATGGGAACGTAGATCGACCGGTAAATCGAGAGCTTTGCCTTCCGGCTCAGCTCCTTCTTCACCACAACGGATCGATACAGCGTCCGCATTACTGAAGACGCCGCACCGATCCGCCTGTCGATCTCACGATCCACTCTTCCCCCACTCGTGAACAAGACTCCGAGGTACTTGAACTCCTCCACTTGGGGCAAGATCTCCTCCCCAACCCGGAGATGGCACTCCACCCTTTTCCGGGAGAGAACCATGGACTCGGACTTGGAGGTGCTGATTCCCATCCCAGTCGCTTCACACTCGGCTGCGAACCGATCCAGTGAGAGCTGAAGATCTTGGCCGGAAGAAGCCATCAGGACCACATCATCTGCAAATAGCAGAGACCTAATCCTGCAGCCACCAAACCAGATCCCCTCAACG
This sequence comes from Nerophis lumbriciformis, assembly GCF_033978685.3. Lineage (NCBI taxonomy): Eukaryota > Metazoa > Chordata > Actinopteri > Syngnathiformes > Syngnathidae > Nerophis > Nerophis lumbriciformis. The sequence continues at coordinate 4,888,454 of NC_084554.2, read as the reverse complement.
CCCTGACTGCACCTAGAAATTCTGTCCATAAAGGTTATGAACAGAATGGGTGACAAAGGGCAGCCTTGGCGGAGTCCAACCCTCACTGGAAACGTGTCCGACTTACTGCCGGCAATGCGGACCAGGCTCTGACACTGATCATACAGGGAGCGAACTGCCACAATAAGACAGTCCGATACCCCATACTCTCTGAGCACTCCCCACAGGACTTCCCGGGGTACACGGTCGAATGCCTTCTCCAAGTCCACAAAGCACATGTCGACTGGTTGTGCAAACTCCCGTGCACCCTCAAGGACCCTGCCGAGAGTATAGAGCTGGTCCACAGTTCCACGACCAGGACGAAAACCACACTGTTCCTCCTGAATCCGAGGTTCGACTATCCGGCGTAGCCTCCTCTCCAGTACACCTGAATAGACCTTACCGGGAAGGCTGAGGAGTGTGATCCCACGATAGTTAGAACACACCCTCCGGTTCCCCTTCTTAAAGAGAGGAACCACCACCCCGGTCTGCCAATCCAGAGGTACCGCCCCCGATGTCCACGCGATGTTGCAGAGTCTTGTCAACCAAGACAGCCCCACAACATCCAGTATATACATAACTATTCTTACATAATATAATATATGTATATATGTGTGTATATATGGGTTAGTACGTGTGCCTCACAATACGAATGTCCCGGGTTCGATCCCGGGCTTGGGATCTTTCTGTGTGGAGTTTGCATGTTCTCCCTGTGACTGCGTGGGTTCCCTCCGGGTACTCCGGCTTCCTCCCACCTCCAAAGACATGCACCTGGGGATAGGTTGATTGGTAACACTAAAATTGGCCCTAGTGTGTGAATGTTGTCTGTCTATCTGTGTTGGCCCTGCGACGAGGTGGAGAGAAAATGGATGGATCTGTGTATATATGTATATATATATATATATATATATATATATATATATATACATACATATAGATATATGTATATGTGTGTGTATTTGTATATATATGTGTATATTAGTGTGGTCCCGATACCAATATTTTGGTACCGGTACCATCCATCCATCCATTTTCTACCGCTTGTCCCTGGTACTAAAATTATTTCAATACTTTTCAGTACTTTTCTAAATAAAGGGGACCACAAAAAATTGCATAATTAGCTTTATTTTAAAAAAAAATCTTACGGTACATGAAACATATGTTTATTATTGCAATTTAGTCCTTAAATAAAATAGTCAACATACTAGACAACTTGTCTTTTAGTAGTAAGTAAACAAACAAAGACTCCTAATTAGTCTATGCAGTAACATATTGTGTCATTTATACACCTATTATTTTGTACACATTATGAAGGACAAGCTGTAAAAATGCACAATTCTCACACGTTTTTGGTCCGATTAGAACCGTTGAACATGAAAAATTCCCACGTTTTTGGAACAATTTCCCTTGTGGATCAATAAAGATTGTCTAAGTCTCCAGGAATTCCACAATTCCCAGGAAATCTTGTCAGGGTTATTTAATCATTTAATGCTTCAGTCCTCCTCACTCGCTGTTAGGGTTGTCCTGATACCAATATTTAGGTTCCGTTACCAAAATGTATTTAGATACTTTTCTAAATAAAGGGGACCACAAAAAATTTCATTATTTTCTTTATTTGAACAAAAAATGTTAGTGTACATGAAACATATGTTTATTATTGTAATTTAGTCCTTAAATAAAATAGTGAACATACTAGACAACTTGTCTTTTAGTAGTAAGTAAACAAGCAAAGACTCCTAATTAGTCAGTAACATATTGTGTCATTTATACACCTATTATTGTGTCAACGTTATTAAGGACAAGTGGTAGACAATTAATTATTAATGTACATTTATTGTTAATATCTGCTTATTTTCTGTTTTAACATGTTCTATCTACACTTCTGTTAAAATGTAATAATCACTTATTCTTCTGCTGTTTGATACTTTACATTAGTTTTTGATGATACCACACATTTGGCTTGGTTTAGCTGGACCGGTACGTTTCAGAGGCGATATTTTACCGAAAATTATTCATTAGTATCGCGGTACTATACTAATACCAGTATACCGTATATGTGTGTGTGTGTATATAAATATATATATATATATATATATATATATATATGTATATATATATATATATATATGTGTGTGTGTACCGTATTTTTCGGACTATAATTCACAGTTTTTTTCATAGTTTGACCGAGCTTCAATGCGACTTATATGCTTTTTTCCCTTCTTTATTATGCATTTTCGGCAGGTGCGACTTATACTCCGGTGCGACTTATACTCCGAAAAATATGGTATATATATATATATACTATATACCTATATATGTGTGTATGTGTATATATATATATATATATATATATATATATATATATATATATATATATATATGTGTGTGTGTGTGTATATATGTGTATATGTATTTATATATATATATATATATATATATATATATATATATACTGTATATATACTGTATGTGTATATATACTGTATATATAATTATGTATATATATATATATATATTTATATATATGTGTGTTTGTGTATATATTGTATATACACAAACACACATATTGTATATATATATATACAGTATATATATACATATATATATATATATATATATATATATATATATATATATATATATATATATATATATATATATATATATATATATATTAGAGATGCGCGGACAGGCAATTATTCCATCCGCAACCGCATCAGAAAGTCGTCAACCATCCGCCATCCACCCGATGTAACATTTGATCAGAACCGCATCCGCCCGCACTCGCCCGTTGTTATATATCTAATATAGACGATGAAAGGCATTAGTGAGGTTATAAAGCTTTTGCCTGTTAAAGAAAGGAGACTGATCCAATGCAGTGCAGACATTCGCGTGCCACGCTGTCACGACCCAGACGCACACCAGTGCGCAATCATATGGGAGCCGCGCTGAGCGCACCTCCAAGCGCGTCTCGCTGCCGGCGACGGCCGCGTATGAGCCCGACGCTCCAGCGCCATCCATTTTCAGGGCTAGTTGATTCGGCAGGTGGGTTGTTACACACTCCTTAGCGGGTTCCAACTTCCATGGCCACCGTCCTAGCTGCTGTCTATATCAACCAGGGTGAGCCCCACCCCTTTCGTGAGCGCACTGCGCGCGGAGTGACCCCTGTTATGCGCCCCCGGCAACGGGGGTGGCGGGCAGGTAAGCTGCGCGGGCGGAGCGTGCGGAGTGACCCCTGTTACGCGCCCCCGGGCACGGGGGTGGCGGGCAGGTAAGCTGCTTACCTGCTGCGCGTGACGCCGGCCGCGGCGAATGCGGACGAGGCGGGGTGTCGGTGCGGTGGGCGCGGTGGTGACCCTGGACGTGCGTCGGGCCCTTCTCGCGGATCACCTCAGCTACGGCTCCCGGTGGGGCCCTCTCGGGGGAAGGGGCCTCGGTCCCGGACCCCGGCGAGGCGTCCCTTCTCCGCTCCGTAAAAGTGTCCATCTCTTTTTTTTTTCTTCTTCTGTTGTGGCATATGCTGCAGGTGCCTGCTCGTTTTTCGTATGTGGGTAACAACATTTAACTATGTATATATATTTACCAATTGGTTTAACTGCCACCCGCCTGAATCTATTTAAAATCTAATTTCTTTTTATTTCAACCGCCCGACCCGACCCGCGGATAAAATCTTTTTTTTTTTTATTTCAACCGCCCGATCCGCGGATAATCCGCGGACTCCGCGGTTGTGTCCGCAAACCGCGCATCTCTAATATGTATATATATATATATATATATATATATATATATATATATATATATATATATATATATATATTTGTGTGTTTGTGTATGTATTGTATATACACAAACACACATATGTGTATATATATATATAGAACAACATTAAATTGAGCTACAGCTGTATGAACAATATACGACAAATCATCTCAAACCACAACAAAACAATTGCAAATGATCCGTCGGCCCCCGGACAGAGCGACTCCAAAACCAACAAAGGCTGTAACTGTCGAAAGAAACCTGATTGCCCTCTCAACGGGGGGTGCTTACAAACATCAGTTGTCTACCAATCTAAGGTAATACGCAAGGACATTAACACATCCGACACATATGTAGGATTAACCGAGGGAGAATTCAAAACCAGATGGAACAATCACAAGGCTTCTTTCAGGAACCAAAACCTGCGGAATACCACAGAACTCAGCAAACACATTTGGGACCTCAAAGACAATAATGTTGAATATTCAATAACATGGCAAATTCTTGCATCCAGCACACCTTACAATAGTGGTAATAAAAGATGCAACCTATGCTTGAAAGAGAAACTGTTTATTATTTACCGTCCAGACCTGTCATCCCTCAACAAGCGCAGCGAAATCGTAACAACATGCCGCCATAGACGGAAACACCTCCTAGGTAACACATGAGCCAATCACCACGCCCCTAGGCCAGCCTGTACCCACCCACTCTGTGCCCTATATAAACCATGGTATGCGAATGCTCCCATTAAAATCTCCTGATGATTGAGGGTACCCCCCCTCATGAAACAGGCCTGTAGAGATTAAATAGTCTTGTGATTTTTTTCCCACACATACATATATATATATATATATATATATATATATATATATATATATATATATATATGCTCTCCAGTTAGACAATTTGTGCTGGAACCCTAATCAACTGCATTGGCCCTCAGAGTCATATTCAAAACACCACATATGACACAGGTGTCATTTTCACTTAGCCCTTCACACGTCTTTTACTGAATCTCTTAGATTTCTACCTGATTATAGCGTGCACGCCCCATCAATAATACATCATGTATATAGGAAGTCTTCAATAATGCATATGGAGCATGGGCTATATTTAGCTCACTGGTGTTATGCAATGGAGACCCTCTGTGAGATAGTTCTATGATCCGTCTATTGCCTGGTGGCAGCTGATCTGTTTTTTTGTTTGTTTTTTTAAACCAGGCTGTTTAGTTTGACTATTTGCACTAGCTGGCGTGCTGCAACTGAGACAAAGTCAATACAGCTGTTCCAAACAACAAGAAACCTAAGATTCCGTTTGGCATTTTTCCGAATCCTGTAGGAAATCATGAAAAAAACGTCCTTGAGGAAAGTCACTGGCATTGTTTTTAATGTTTCCGGTTGTTTATTATTCCTTTGAGAGAACTAATCCGCATATTCCTATCACCGCCTTGGCCAGTGGGAATGTGGGGATTGCTCCGACATTTATGAGCTGCAATTTTCAGTCTGTTGTTTGCTTTTGTGGTTCTCTCTCTTTCCTGCCAGCTTCGGTTTGGATAAGAGACCGGCCCCGTCTCTGCACTCCCGTTAGGCACATAGACACAATTAGACTAATGATGGTAACTCATCTTACATGTGATGGCCACTAATTGAGCACATTGGCATGGTTTCCCCCCTTCCCTCCCCGGGAAACAATCTGTGACCAGTCAGTGATGATCACAGATTGAAATGTCAAGGGCAGTCAATGGTCTCTGCCTTGGCGTCGGTGTCATTGAACATGCATCTTTTTTTATGGCCCGGCACGGCAATCAGATCCAATCAGACTATGGAGATACCTCCGTGTTAACCATTGAACATCTAATTGTTGAAATATGATATTTAATGAATGGATTCTGGCGAATGTGAACGTTCCAAGGTCGTATTCTTGGAGTATTGGGGTAAACAGTCCCAATGCCTCAACTTTTCTGTGATCATCTGTCTCCATCTGGTGGAAGTTGGATCCAAAGACACAATGTCATGTTTGTCATTTGACTCAAGTTGTCAGGATACTAGTATTTCAACTCAGTTTTTTTCCATACTTATTTGATACCATGAAAACAAATTGAACCCATGTACTTTTAAATTCCCTACTTTATTTAAAACAGTTTCAATCAGTCTACATGTGTTTTGTGGACTTGGAGAAGGCATTCGACCGTGTCCCTCGGGAAGTCCTGTGGGGAGTGCTCAGAGAGTACGGGGTATCGGACTGTCTGATTGTGGCAGTCCGCTCCCTGTATGATCAGTGCCAGAGCTTGGTCCGCATTGCCGGTAGTAAGTCGGACACGTTTCCAGTGAGGGTTGGACTCCGCCGAGGCTGCCCTTTGTCACCGATTCTGTTCATAACTTTTATGGACAGAATTTCTAGGCGCAGTCAAGGCGTTGAGGGGATCTGGTTTGGTGGCTGCAGGATTAGGTCTCTGCTTTTTGCAGATGATGTGGTCCTGATGGCTTCATCTGGCCAGGATCTTCAGCTCTCACTGGATCGGTTCGCAGCTGAGTGTGAAGCGACTGGGATGAGAATCAGCACCTCCAAGTCCGAGTCCATGGTTCTCGCCCGGAAAAGGGTGGAGTGCCATCTCCGGGTTGGGGAGGAGATCTTGCCCCAAGTGGAGGAGTTCAAGTACCTCGGAGTCTTGTTCACGAGTGGGGGAAGAGTGGATCGTGAGATCGACAGGCGGATCGGTGCGGCGTCTTCAGTAATGCGGACGCTGTATCGATCCGTTGTGGTGAAGAAGGAGCTGAGCCGGAAGGCAAAGCTCTCAATTTACTGGTCGATCTACGTTCCCATCCTCACCTATGGTCATGAGCTTTGGGTTATGACCGAAAGGACAAGATCACGGGTACAAGCGGCTGAAATGAGTTTCCTCCGCCGGGTGGCGGGGCTCTCCCTTAGAGATAGGGTGAGAAGCTCTGCCATCCGGGAGGAGCTCAAAGTAAAGTCGCTGCTCCTCCACATCGAGAGGAGCCAGATGAGGTGGTTCGGGCATCTGGTCAGGATGCCACCCGAACGCCTCCCTAGGGAGGTGTTTAGGGCACGTCCCACCGGTAGGAGGCCGCGGGGAAGACCCAGGACACGTTGGGAAGACTATGTCTCCCGGCTGGCCTGGGAACGCCTCGGGGTCCCACAGGAAGAGCTGGACGAAGTGGCTGGGGAGAGGGAAGTCTGGGCTTCCCTGCTTAAGCTGCTGCCCCCGCGACCCGACCTCGGATAAGCGGAAGAAGATGGATGGATGGATGGAGTTTCAATCAGTCAAGGGTTTCAGATCACGGTGCTTCTTTATTTTTTGGCAAATAATTGAAGTTGGAGCAGCAACCCCCTAAGACAGACTTGGGCAAAATGAATTAAGATTTTCAATCCGACCCGCTGGACGTTCGACATGATTTATTCATTCTTTAGCGCCGGTAATTTTTGCAGCTCATCGGAAAAATATACGGTACTGACGGTACAAAAAAAGCTTGTTTAAATGTATTCTTTGCATCTTGTTATCCATTCTGTATATTGGAAACGCTGGCTCATTCTTCTTTAGCGCCGAAAATTGTCCGACACTACTAAATAAGCTGGTATAAATGTATTTTTTTGCATCTTGTTATCCATTCTGTATATTGGAAACGCTGGCTCATTCTTCTTTAGCGCCGAAAATTGTCTGACACTACTAAATAAGCTGGTATACATGTATTTTTTGCATTTTGTTATCGATTCTGTACATAGGAAACGCTGGTTCATTCTTGATTAGTGCCGAGAATTGTTGCAACTCACTGAATAAATATTGGGTACTGACACTACTAAAAGAGCTGGTATAAAGGTATTTTCTGCATGTTGTTATCGATTCTGTATATAGGAAACGCTGGCTCATTCTTCTTTAGCGCCGAGAATCGTTGAGGCTCACCAAAGAAATATTCAGTACTGACAATACTAAAAAAGCTCGTATAAATGTATTTTTTGCATGTTGTTATCGATTCTGTATATAGGAAACGCTGGCTCATTCTTCTTTAGCGCCGAAAATTGTCTGACACTACTAAAAAAGCTGGTATAAATGTATTTTTTGCATTTTGTTATCGATTCTGTATATAGGAAACGCTGGCTCATTCTTCTTTAGCGCCGAGAATCGTTGAGGCTCACCGAAGAAATATTCAGTACTGACAATACTAAAAAAGCTCGTATAAATGTATGTTATCGATTCTGTATACAGGAAACGCTGGCTCACTCTTCTTTAGTGCCGAGAATTGTCTAACACTACTAAAAAAGCTGGTATAAATGTATTTTTTGCATGTTGTTAACGATTCTGTATATAGGGAACGCTGGCTCATTCTTCTTTAGCGCCGAGAATTGTCTAACACTACTAAAAAAGCTGGTATAATTGTATTTTTTGCATGTTGTTTTTGATTCTGTATGTAGGAAACGCTGGCTCATTCTTCTTTAGCGCCAAAAATTGTCCGAGACTACTAAAAAAGCTGTTATAAATGTATTTTTTGCATGTTGTTATCGATTCTGTATACAGGAAACGCTGGCTCATTCTTCTTTAGCGCCAACAATTGTCTGACACTACTAAATAAGCTGGTATAAATGTATTTTTGCATGGCGTTATCGATTCTGTATATAGGAAACCCTGGTTCATTCTTGATTAGTGCCGAGAATTGTTGCAACTCACTGAATAAATATTGGGTACTGACACTACTAAAAAAGCTGGTATAGGTTCAAGGTTCAACTTTATTGTCCCCGCGGGGAAATTTGTCTTGGGCACAGTGCATCATTGCTTTCTTAACATACCCAAAAACAACAGAACAACAACACAAGCACAGACACAACCACAACCATACAACTAACATTTAAACATCAGAACATGGAGCTTGGCACTTTGATGTAGGCATAAAATCTACAGTATGGAGATAAAGATAAAGTACCAGTGTGCATTGCACTAGAGCTCATGGATAAAGGGCTGTGTGCTAAAGTGCTTAGTTCTAAAGTGCTATGTGCTAAAGTGCTATGTGCTAAAAAAGTGCTAACCTATGTATTAACATTCTATTGCACATTGTTGGTCAGCTTAATGGAGGCTGGGACAAATGATAATTTAAGGCGGTTAGATTTGCATAGTGGGACCCGGAGTCTTCTCCCTGATGGCATGGTTCCATATTCAGGAAAGAGTGGGTGTTGTGAGTTGGAAATAATTTTCTTAGCTTTTTTCCTAACTGCCTGCTCTATAAATGTATTTTCTGCATGTTGTTATCGATTCTGTATACAGGAAACGCTGGCTCATTCTTCTTTAGCGCCGAAAATTGTCAGAGAAAACTAAAAAAGCTGTTGTAAATTCATTTTTTGCATGTTGTTATCGATTCTGTATACAGTATATAGTATACACTGGTTCATTCTTGATTAGTGCCGAGAATTGTTGCAGCTCACTGAATAAATATTGGGTACTGACACTACTAAAAAAGCTGGTATAAATGTATTTTCTGCATGTTGTTATCGATTCTGTATACAGGAAACGCTGGCTCATTCTTCTTTAGCGCCAAAAATTGTCCGAGAAAACTAAAAAAGCTGTTGTAAATTTATTTTTTGCATGTAGTTATCGATTCTGTATACAGGAACCGCTGGCTCATTCTTCTTTAGCGCCAAGAACCGTTGCAGCTCACCGAATATTTATTCGGTACTGACAATACTAAAAAAGCTCGTATAAATAAATTTTTTGCTTGTTGTTATCGATTCTGTATATAGGATACGCTGGCTCATTCTTCTTTAGCGCCGAAAATTGTCTGACACTACTAAAAAAGTTGGTATAAATGTATTTTTTGCATTTTGTTATCGATTCTGTATATAGGAAACGCTGGCTCATTCTTGTTTAGCGCCGAGAATCGTTGAGGCTCACCGAAGAAATATTCAGTACTGACAATACTAAAAAAGCTCGTATAAATGTATTTTTTGCATGTTGTTATCGATTCTGTATATAGGAAACGCTGGCTCATTCTTCTTTAGCGCCGAAAATTGTCTGACACTACTAAAAAAGCTGGTATAAATGTATTTTTTGCATTTTGTTATCGATTCTGTATATAGGAAACGCTGGCTTATTCTTCTTTAGCGCCGAGAATCGTTGAGGCTCACCGAAGAAATATTCAGTACTGACAATACTAAAAAAGCTCGTATAAATGTATGTTATCGATTCTGTATACAGGAAACGCTGGCTCACTCTTCTTTAGTGCCGAGAATTGTCTAACACTACTAAAAAAGCTGGTATAAATGTAATTTTTGCATGTTGTTAACGATTCTGTATATAGGGAACGCTGGCTCATTCTTCTTTAGCGCCGAGAATTGTCTAACACTACTAAAAAAGCTAGTATAAATGTATTTTTTGCATGTTGTTTTTGATTCTGTATGTAGGAAACGCTGGCTCATTCTTCTTTAGCGCCGAAAATTGTCCGAGACTACTAAAAAAGCTGTTATACATGTATTTTTTGCATGTTGTTATCGATTCTGTATACAGGAAACGCTGGCTCATTCTTCTTTAGTGCCGAAAATTGTCTGACACTACTAAATAAGCTGGTATGAATGTATTTTTTGCATGTTGTTATCGATTCTGTATATAGGAAACACTGGTTCATTCTTCTTTAGCGCCGAGAATTGTCTAACACTACTAAAAAAGCTGGTATAATTGTATTTTTTGCATGTTGTTTTTGATTCTGTATGTAGGAAACGCTGGCTCATTCTTCTTTAGCGCCAAAAATTGTCCGAGACTACTAAAAAAGCTGTTATAAATGTATTTTTTGCATGTTGTTATCCATTCTGTATATTGGAAACGCTGGCTCATTCTTCTTTAGCGCCGGAAATTGTCTGACACTACTAGATTAGCTGGTATAAATGTATTTTTTGCATGGTGTTATCGATTCTGTATATAGGAAACCCTGGTTCATTCTTGATTAGTGCCGAGAATTGTTGCAACTCACTGAATAAATATTGGGTACTGACACTACTAAAAAAGCTGGTATAGGTTCAAGGTTCAAGGTTCAAGGTTCAACTTTATTGTCCCCGCGGGGAAATTTGTCTTGGGCACAGTGCATCATTGCTTTCTTAACATACCCAAAAACAACAGAACAAAAACACAAGCACAGACACAATCACAACCACACAACTAACATTTAAACATCAGAACATGGAGCTTGATAGACATAGGTGGCACTTCGATGTAGGTATAAAATCTACAGTATGGAGATAAAGATAAAGTACCAGTGTGCATTGCACTAGAGCTCATGGATAAAGTGCTGTGTGCTAAAGTGCTTAGTTCTAAAGTGCTATGTGCTAAAGTGCTATGTGCTAAAAAAGTGCTAACCTATGTATTAACATTCTATTGCACATTGTTGGTCAGCTTAATGGAGGCTGGGACAAATGATAATTTAAGGCGGTTAGATTTGCATAGTGGGACCCGGAGTCTTCTCCCTGATGGCATGGTTCCATATTCAGGGACGAGTGGGTGTTGTGAGTTGGAAATCATTTTCTTAGCTTTTTTCCTAACTGCCTGCTCTATAAATGTATTTTCTGCATGTTGTTATCGATTCTGTATACAGGAAACGCTGGCTCATTCTTCTTTAGCGCCGAAAATTGTCAGAGAAAACTAAAAAAGCTGTTGTAAATTTATTTTTTGCATGTTGTTATTGATTCTGTATACAGTATATAGTATACACTGGTTCATTCTTGATTAGTGCCGAGAATTGTTGCAACTCACTGAATAAATATTGGGTACTGACACTACTAAAAAAGCTGGTATAAATGTATTTACTGCATGTTGTTATCGATTCTGTATACAGGAAAAGCTGGCTCATTCTTCTTTAGCGACGAGAACCCTTGCAGCTCACCGAAGAAATATTCGGTACTGACAATACTAAAAAAGCTCGTATAAATAAATTTTTTGCATGTTATTATTGATTCTGTATATAGGAAACGCTGGCTCATTCTTCTTTAGCGCCGGAAATTGTCTGACACTACTAAATAAGCTGGTATAAATGTATTTTTTGCATTTTGTTATCGATTCTGTACATAGGAAACGCTGGTTCATTCTTGATTAGTGCCGAGAATTGTTGCAACTCACTGAATAAATATTGGGTACTGACACTACTAAAAAAGCTGGTATAGGTTCAAGGTTCAAGGTTCAAGGTTCAACTTTATTGTCCCCGCTGGGAAATTTGTCTTGGGCACAGTGCATCATTGCTTTCTTAACATACCCAAAAACAACAGAACAAAAACACAAGCACAGACACAATCACAACCACACAACTAACATTTAAACATCAGAACATGGAGCATGATAGACATAGGTGGCCCTTTGATGTAGGCATAAAATCTACAGTATGGAGATAAAGATAAAGTACCAGTGTGCATTGCACTAGAGCTCATGGATAAAGTGCTGTGTGCTAAAGTGCTTAGTTCTAAAGTGCTATGTGCTAAAGTGCTATGTGCTAAAAAAGTGCTAACCTATGTATTAACATTCTATTGCACATTGTTGGTCAGCTTAATGGAGGCTGGGACAAATGATAATTTAAGGCGGTTAGATTTGCATAGTGGGACCCGGAGTCTTCTCCCTGATGGCATGGTTCCATTTTCAGGGAAGAGTGGGTGTTGTGAGTTGGAAATAATTTTCTTAGCTTTTTTCCTAACTACCTGCTCTATAAATGTATTTTCTGCATGTTGTTATCGATTCTGTATACAGGAAACGCTGGCTCATTCTTCTTTAGCGCCGAAAATTGTCCGAGAAAACTAAAAAAGCTGTTGTAAATTTATTTTTTGCATGTTGTTATTGATTCTGTATACAGTATATAGTATACACTGGTTCATTCTTGATTAGTGCCAAGAATTGTTGCAACTCACTGAATAAATATTGGGTACTGACACCACTAAAAAAGCTGGTATAAATGTATTTTCTGCATGTTGTTATCGATTCTGTATACAGGAAACGCTGGCTCATTCTTCTTTAGCGCCGAAAATTGTCCGAGAAAACTAAAAAAGCTGTTGTAAATTTATTTTCTGCATGTTGTTATCGATTCTGTATACAGGAACCGCTGGCTCATTCTTCTTTAGCGCCGAGAACCGTTGCAGCTCACCGAAGAAATATTCGGTACTGACAATACTAAAAAAGCTTGTATAAATGTATTTTTTGCATGTTGTTATCGATTCTGTATATAGGAAACGCTGGCTCATTCTTCTTTAGCGCCGAAAATGGTCTGACACTACTAAATAAGCTGGTATAAATGTATTTTTTGCATTTTGTTATCGATTCTGTATATAGGAAACGCTGGTTCGTTCTTGTTTAGCGCCGAGAATCGTTGAGGCTCACCAAACAAATATTCAGTACTGACAATACTAAAAAAGCTGGTATAAATGTATTTTTTGCATGTTGTTATCGATTCTGTATACAGGAAACGCTGGCTCATTCTTCTTTAGCGCCGAGAATTGTCTAACAGTACTAAAAAAGCTGGTACAAATGTATTTTTTGCATGTTGTTTTTGATTCTGTATGTAGGAAACGCTGGCTCATTCTTCTTCAGCGCCGAAAATTGTCCGAGACTACTAAAAAAGCTGTTATAAATGTATTTTTTGCTTGTTGTTATCGATTCTGTTTACAGGAAACGCTGGCTCATTCTTCTTTAGCGCCGAGAATTGTTACACCTCACCAAAGAAATATTCGGTACTGACAATACTAAAAAAGCTTGTATAAAGGCATTTTTTGCATGTTGTTATCAATTCTGTATATAGGAAACACTGGCTCATTCTTCTTTAGCGCCGACAATCGTTGCAGCTTACAGAATAAATATTCGGTACTGACAATACTAAAAAAGCTTGTATAAATTAATTTTTTGCATGTTGTTATCGATTCTGTATATAGGAAACGCTGGCTCATTCTTATTTAGCGCCGAGAATTGTCTGACACCACTAAAAAAATCTGGTATGAATGTATTTTTTTGCATCTTGTTATCGATTCCGTATATAGGAAATGCTTCTTCTTTAGCGCCAAGAATTGTTGCAGCTCACCGAATAAATATTTGGTACTGACACTACTAAAAAAGCTAGTATAAATGCATTTTTTGCATGTTGTTATCAATTCTGTATATAGGAAACGCTGGCTCATTCTTCTTTAGCGCCGAGAATCGTCAGACACTACTAAAATAGCTTGTATAAATGTATTTTTTGCATGTTGTTATCGATTCTGTATATAGGAAACACTGGTTCATTCTTATTTAGCGCCGAGAATTGTCTGACACCACTAAAAAAATCTGGTATGAATGTATTTTTTTGCATCTTGTTATCGATTCCGTATATAGGAAATGCTTCTTCTTTAGCGCCAAGAATTGTTGCAGCTCACCGAATAAATATTTGGTACTGACACTACTAAAAAAGCTAGTATAAATGCATTTTTTGCATGTTGTTATCAATTCTGTATATAGGAAACGCTGGCTCATTCTTCTTTAGCGCCGAGAATCGTTGCAGCTCACAGAATAAATATTCGGTACTGACAATACTAAAAAAAGCTTGTATAAATTAATTTTTTGCATGTTGTTATCGATTCTGTATATAGGAAACTCTGGCTCATTCTTCTTTAGCGCCGACAATTGTCTGACACTACTAAATAAGCTGGTATGAATGTATTTTTGCATGTTGTTGTCGATTCTGTATATAGGAAACACTGGCTCATTCTTCTTTAGCGCCGAGAATCGTTGCAGCTCACCGGATAAATATTCAGTATTGACAATACTAAAAAAGCTGGTATAAATGTATTTTTTGCATGTTGTTATCAATTCTGTATATAGGAAACGCTGGCTGATTCTTCTTTAGCGCCGAGAATTGTCTAACACTACTAAAAAAGCTTGTATAAATGTATTTTTTGCATGTTGTTATCGATTCTGTATATAGGAAACGCTGGCTCATTCTTCTTTAGCGCCGAGAATTGTCAGACACTACTGAAAAATCTGGTATGAATGTATTTTTTGCATGTTGTTATCGATTGTGTATACAGGAAACGCTGGCTCATTCTTCTTTAGCGCCGAGAACCGTTGCAGCTCACCGAAGAAACATTGGGTACTGACAATACTAAAAAAGCTTGTATAAATGCATTTTTTGCATGTTGTTATCAATTCTGTATATAGGAACCGCTGGCTCATTCTTCTTTAGCGCCGAGAACCGTTGCAGCTCACCGAATAAATATTGGGTACTGACAATACTAAAAAAGCTCGTATAAATGTATTTTTTGCATGTTGTTATCGATTCTGTATATAGGAAACGCTGGCTCATTCTTCTTTAGCGCCGAAAATTGTCTGACACTACTAAAAAAGCTGGTATAAATGTATTTTTTGCATTTTGTTATCGATTCTGTATATAGGAAACGCTGGCTCATTCTTCTTTAGCGCCGAGAATCGTTGAGGCTCACCGAAGAAATATTCAGTACTGACAATACTAAAAAAGCTCGTATAAATGTATGTTATCGATTCTGTATATAGGAAACGCTGGCTCATTCTTCTTTAGCGCCGAGAATTGTCTGACACTACTAAAATAGCTAGTATAAATGCATTTTTTGCATGTTGTTATCGATTCTGTATATAGGAAACGCTGGCTCATTCTTCTTTAGCGCCAACAATTGTCAGACACTACTGAAAAATCTGGTATGAATGTATTTTTTGCATGTTGTTATCGATCCAGAGAATGTGCCGAGAATCGTTGCAGCTCACCAAATAAATATTGGGTACTGACACTACTAAAAAAGCTAGTATAAATGTATTTTTTGCATGTTGTTATCGATTCTGTATATAGGAAACTCCGGCTCATTTTTCTTTAGCGCCGAGAATTGTTGCAGCTCACAGAATAAATATTTGGTACTGACACTACTAAAAAAGCTGGTATAAATGCATTTTTTGCATGTTGTTATCGATTCTGTATATAGGAAACGCTGGCTCATTCTACTTTAGCGCCGAGAATTGTCTGACACTACTAAAATAGCTAGTATAAATGTATTTTTTGCATGTTGTTATCGATTCTGTATATAGGAAACGCTGGCTCGTTCTTCTTTAGCGCCGAGAATTGTCTGACACCACTAAAAAAATTTGGTATGAATGTATTTTTTTGCATTTTGTTATTGATTCCGTATATAGGAAATGCTTCTTCTTTAGCGCCAAGAATCGATGCAGCTCACCGACGAAATATTGGGTACTGACACTACTAAAAAAGCTGGTATAAATGTATTTTCTGCTTGTTGTTATCGATTGTGTATACGGGAAACGCTGGCTCATTCTTCTTTAGCGCCGAAAATTGTCCGAGACTACTAAAAAAGCTGTTATAAATGTATTTTCTGCTTGTTGTTATCGATTGTGTATACAGGAAACGCTGGCTCATTCTTCTTTAGCGCCGAGAATCGTTGCTGCTCACCGGAGAAATATTCAGTATTGACAATACTAAAAAAGCTTGTATGAATTAATTTTTTGCATGTTGTTATCGATTCTGTATACAGGAAACTCTGGCTCATTCTTCTTTAGCGCCGACAATTGTCTGACACTACTAAATAAGCTGGTATAAATGTATTTTTGCATGTTGTTATCGATTCTGTATATAGGAAACACTGGCTCATTCTTCTTTAGCGCCGAGAATTGTTACACCTCACCAAAGAAAGATTCGGTACTGACAATACTAAAAAAGCTTGTATAAATGCATTTTTTGCATGTTGTTATCAATTCTGTATATAGGAAACGCTGGCTCATTCTTCTTTAGCGCCGACAATCGTTGCAGCTCACCAAAGAAATTTTCAGTACTGACAATACTAAAAAAGCTTGTATAAATGCATTTTTTGCATGTTGTTATCAATTCTGTATATAGGAAACGCTGGCTCATTCTTCTTTAGCGCCGACAATCGTTGCAGCTCACCAAAGAAATTTTCAGTACTGACAATACTAAAAAAGCTCGTATAAATGTATTTTTTGCATGTTGTTATCGATTCTGTATGTAGGAAACTCTGGCTCATTCTTCTTTAGCGCCGATAATTGTCTGACACTACTAAAAAAGCTGTTATAAATGTATTTTTGCATGTTGTTATCGATTCTGTATACAGGAAACGCTGGCTCATTCTTCTTTAGCGCCGAGAATTGTTACACCTCACCAAATAAATATTCGGTACTGACAATACTAAAAAAGCTTGTATAAATGCATTTTTTGCATGTTGTTATCAATTCTGTATATAGGAAACGCTGGCTCATTCTTCTTTAGCGCCGAGAATCGTTGCAGCTCACAGAATAAATATTCGGTACTGACAATACTAAAAAAGCTTGTATAAATGCATTTTTTGCATGTTGTTATCAATTCTGTATATAGGAAACGCTGGCTCATTCTTCTTTAGCGCCGACAATTGTCTGACACTACTAAATAAGCTGGTATAAATGTATTTTTGCATGTTGTTATCGATTCTGTATATAGGAAACACTGGCTCATTCTTCTTTAGCACCGAGAATTGTTACACCTCACCAAAAAAAGATTCGGTACTGACAATACTAAAAAAGCTTGTATAAATGCATTTTTTGCATGTTGTTATCAATTCTGTATATAGGAAACGCTGGCTCATTCTTCTTTAGCGCCGAGAATCGTTGCAGCTCACCGGAGAAATATTCAGTATTGACAATACTAAAAAAGCTGGTATAAATTAATTTTTTGCATGTTGTTATCAATTCTGTATATAGGAAACGCTGGCTCATTCTTCTTTAGCGCCGAGAATAGTCAGACACTACTGAAAAATCTGGTATGAATGTATTTTTTGCATGTTGTTATCGATTCAGAGAATGTGCCGAGAATCATTGCAGCTCACCAAATAAATATTGGGTACTGACACTACTAAAAAAGCTGGTATAAATGTATTTACTGCATGTTGTTATTAATTCTGTTTATAGGAAACTCTGGCTCATTCTTCTTTAGCGCCGAGAATTGTTGCAGCTCACAGAATAAATATTTGGTACTGACACTACTAAAAAAGCAGGTATACATGCATTTTTTGCATGTTGTTATTGATTCTGTTTATAGGAAACTCTGGCTCATTCTTCTTTAGCGCCGAGAATTGTCTGACACTACTAAAATAGCTAGTATAAATGCATTTTTTGCATGTTGTTATCGATTCTGTATATAGGAAACGCTGGCTCATTCTTCTTTAGCGCCGAGAATTGTCTGACACCACTAAAAAAATCTGGTATGAATGTATTTTTTTGCATCTTGTTATCGATTCCGTATATAGGAAATGCTTCTTCTTTAGCGCCAAGAATCGTTGCAGCTCACCGAAGAAATATTCGGTACTGACACTACTAAAAAAGCTGGTATAAATGTATTTTCTGCATGTTGTTATCGATTGTGTATACAGAAAACGCTGGCTCATTCTTCTTTAGCGCCGAGAACCGTCTGACACTACTAAAATAGCTAGTATAAATGTATTTTTTGCATGTTGTTATCGATTCTGTATATAGGAAACGCTGGCTCATTCTTCTTTAGCGCCGAGAATTGTCTGACACCACTAAAAAAATCTGGTATGAATGTATTTTTTTGCATCTTGTTATCGATTCCGTATATAGGAAATGCTTCTTCTTTAGCGCCAAGAATCGTTGCAGCTCACCGAAGAAATATTCGGTACTGACACTACTAAAAAAGCTGGTATAAATGTATTTTCTGCATGTTGTTATCGATTGTGTATACAGAAAACGCTGGCTCATTCTTCTTTAGCGCCGAGAACCGTCTGACACTACTAAAATAGCTAGTATAAATGTATTTTTTGCATGTTGTTATCGATTCTGTATATAGGAAACGCTGGCTCATTCTTCTTTAGCGCCGAGAATTGTCTGACACCACTAAAAAAATCTGGTATGAATGTATTTTTTTGCATTTTGTTATCGATTCCGTATATAGGAAATGCTTCTTCTTTAGCGCTAAGAATCGTTGCAGCTCACCGACGAAATATTGGGTACTGACACAACTAGAAAAGCTGGTATAAATGTATTTACTGCATGTTGTTATTAATTCTGTTTATAGGAAACGCTGGCTCATTCTTCTTTAGCGCCGAGAATTGTTGCAGCTCAACGAATAAATATTTGGTACTGACACTACTAAAAAAGCTGGTATAAATGCATTATTTGCATGTTGTTATTGATTCTGTATATAGGAAACGCTGGCTCATTCTTCTTTAGCACCGAGAATTGTCTGACACTACTAACATAGCTAGTATAAAAGCATTTTTTGCATGTTGTTATCGATTCTGTATATAGGAAACGCTGGCTCGTTCTTCTTTAGCGCCGAGAATTGTTTGACACCACTAAAAAAATCTGGTATGAATGTATTTTTTTGCATTTTGTTATCGATTCCGTATATAGGAAATGCTTCTTCTTTAGCGCTAAGAATCGTTGCAGCTCACCGACGAAATATTGGGTACTGACACAACTAGAAAAGCTGGTATAAATGTATTTACTGCATGTTGTTATTAATTCTGTTTATAGGAAACGCTGGCTCATTCTTCTTTAGCGCCGAGAATTGTTGCAGCTCAACGAATAAATATTTGGTACTGACACTACTAAAAAAGCTGGTATAAATGCATTATTTGCATGTTGTTATTGATTCTGTATATAGGAAACGCTGGCTCATTCTTCTTTAGCACCGAGAATTGTCTGACACTACTAACATAGCTAGTATAAAAGCATTTTTTGCATGTTGTTATCGATTCTGTATATAGGAAACGCTGGCTCGTTCTTCTTTAGCGCCGAGAATTGTTTGACACCACTAAAAAAATCTGGTATGAATGTATTTTTTTGCATTTTGTTATCGATTCCGTATATAGGAAATGCTTCTTCTTTAGCGCTAAGAATCGTTGCAGCTCACCGACGAAATATTGGGTACTGACACAACTAGAAAAGCTGGTATAAATGTATTTACTGCATGTTGTTATTAATTCTGTTTATAGGAAACGCTGGCTCATTCTTCTTTAGCGCCGAGAATTGTTGCAGCTCAACGAATAAATATTTGGTACTGACACTACTAAAAAAGCTGGTATAAATGCATTATTTGCATGTTGTTATTGATTCTGTATATAGGAAACGCTGGCTCATTCTTCTTTAGCGCCGAGAATTGTCTGACACTACTAAAATAGCTAGTATAAATGTATTTTTTGCATGTTGTTATCGATTCTGTATATAGGAAACGCTGGCTCATTCTTCTTTAGCGCTGAGAATTGTCTGACACTACTAAAAAAATCTGGTATGAATGTATTTTTTTGCATTTTGTTATCGATTCCGTATATAGGAAATGCTTCTTCTTTAGCGCCAAGAATCGTTGCAGCTCACCGAAGAAATATTGGGTACTGACACTCCTAAAAAAGCTGGTATAAATGTATTTTCTGCATGTTGTTATCGATTCTGTATATAGGAAACGCTGGCTCATTCTTCTTTAGCGCCGAGAACCGTTGCAGATCACCGAAGAAACATTGGGTACTGACACTACTAAAAAAGCTGGTATAAATGTATTTTTTGCATGTTGTTATCGATTCGGTATCAAAGTATCAATACTTTTGACAAACCTACTTTTGACGATCCATGGCCACGTGATTTTTTAAACATGAATTGCTTTTGTGTCTTTCCAATTAGGCTCTGCGATGGCTCCAGAGGTCAACAGATGCAGTCCAAGGACGTGTCCTTCTGGAGGAGGAGAGGCCAGGACTTCACCGTGCTGCTGGACTACGCCGACCTCAGAGATCCCCACGCAAGTGGACAATGGGACTACAAAAGGCCGCAGGGGCCTCAACAAGCCAGAGGTCAGGAGTTGTCCGCTGAGGAGCGCCAGAGGGTCGTGCAGGAGAGGCAGCGCTGGGCAGCCCAGGTACAGGCTCGTGCCAAAGAGAGGGAAGCGGCGCTCAATCGATGGAGACTGGCAGCTGAGAGGAAGTGCCAGAGCCTGGGGACAGACGAGTGGCGTCCAACCGTCAGCTTCAGTCGCCAGATGTCGCAAAATGAGGGTGAACGTTGGGCACTGGAGCAGCAACGGCTCCATGCCAGGACACCAGAGGGAATGGTAGTTCACCCCAGGACCAAAGCTAAATCCCAGTCCATGCCCAGGATGTTGCGGCCTGGGAGCCTGCAATATGTGGACGTGGCCTCGTGCGGTCAGGAACTGTACAGACGTGTCAACGGTCACCCCCTGTCACACCATGACCTTTACAGGGCACCCCGCTGGCCCGAGAACGACAGGCCAGCAAGTGCCAACCAGTTGTCGTTAACGCCAAAGCCCCGCTTCACCCGGCCCCCGAGACCTCCCTCCTACGAGATGCACCAGCAGATCAGGGGAAGTTGCGAGGTGTTGTCTGGGAGAGACTCCGTTATTTCCCAGACAAGGGACAGGACTCCTCTTCCCATCCTGCGGACAGGCGACGCGCCACTGGACTATTTTGCACAGGAGTCTGGACCTCCAGGATACAACCCCCCTCCATCGTACAAGCGAGCCCCTGTGATTATAGGGGGGCACCGGGGATTTGGTGAGATTGCAGTTGACTACAGGTAAATTGTATTATTTTAAGAGTAAACGCTGATAATAGTTATTTGAAATGTTCCTAATTTAGGGTTATTTAGCATACTTGCCAACCCTCCCGGATTTTCCCGAAATTCAGCGCCTCTCCCCGAAAACCTCCCGGGACAAATTTTCTCCCGAAAATCTCCCGAAATTCAGGCGGAGCTGGAAGCCACGCCCCCTCCAGCTCCATGCGGACCTGAGTGAGGTCAGGTGCGCAACACCGCGTAAATCGTTGGCCAACCAAAAAGTAACCCCCAGTACGCTATAGCCAACATTCACCAGGAGATGGCAACAGACAAACATAGATCACTCTATTACATTCCTCCCCTTTTAGAAATGTATAGAAGTTACTCAAAATAAATAAACAACCCAACCCAAAAAAATGCAGCAGCTCAATTCAAAAACTGTACTTAAGCCACATTCTTTTCTTTTTTTTTTTTAGTACTGAACTCTTAACCCTCATTTGTAAAAAAAAAAATAACATGCTTATTATACAAACAGTATTTGTACACCTTTAACACAGATTTTTATACTGTCTTCAGAGATTCAGTTTTTTTGGTGGTACTCGAAACCTTTCTGGGTATCTGCGAAAGGGTGTTCAGCATGGTTGGAAAAATAGTGACAGAGAATAGAACAAGGATGGACAATTCAACCCTTAACTCAACAATGAGTAGATGAGTGTTATGTGTGTGTATATGTGGAAATAAATGAACACTGAAATTCAAGTATTTCTTTTATTTATATATATATATATATATATATATATATATATATATAATAAAATAAATAAATATATAGCTAGAATTCACTGAAAGTCAAGTATTTCTTGTATATATATATATATATATGTATGTGTGGGAAAAAATCACAAGACTACTTCATCTCTACAGGCCTGTTTCATGAGGGGTTTGCTCAATCATCAGGAGATTTTAATGGAAGCATTCACATACCATGGTTTATATAGGGCACAGAGTGGGTAGGTACAGGCTGGCGTAGGGGCGTGGTGATTGGCTCATGTGTTACCTAGGAGGTGTTTCCGTCTGTGACGGCATGCTGATACAATTCCGCTGCGCTTGTTGAGGGATGACAGGTCTGGACGGTAAATAATAAACAGTTTCTCTTTCAAGCATAGGTTGCATCTTTTATTACCACTATTGTAAGGTGTGCTGGATGCAAGAATTTGCCATGTTATTGAATATTCAACATTATTGTCTTTGAGGTCCCAATATGTGTTTGCTGAGTTCTGTGGTATTCCGCAGGTTTTGGTACCTAGCCACTCTGTGCCCTATATAAACCATGGTATGTGAATGCTTCCATTAAAATCTCCTGATGATTGAGGGAACCCCTCATGAAACAGGCCTGTAGAGATGAAGTAGTCTTGTGATTTTTTTCCCACACATACATATATTGCGCTCTACTACGGTATCGAGCACTATTTTTTGGATAACCCTATTAAGACATATATATATATATATATATATATATATATATATATATATATATATATATATATACATATATATATATATATATATATATATATATATATATATATATGAAATACTTGACTTGGTGAATTCTAGCTGTAAATATACTCCTCCCCTCTTAGCCCCGCCCCCAACCACGCCCCCGCCCCACCCCGACCTCCGGAAATCGGAGGTCTCAAGGTTGGCAAGTATGTTATTTAGTCATAGATTAGATTGCACGAGTTATATAACCTTAGGGATAGAAACCATATGAAAATGCCATATCACGGTTATTGTGAACAAAATGACCATGGTGTTGTTAAATGTGCTCAAAAAGTACACACACAGAAATATTGTTAAGGAGCCACATGTAATAATCTGGCCAGAAATGCTACTGCAATCACGGTCAACATTCTGTAGTCCCGTCACCCTGACTGAGGTTGTCAGATACGAAGCTGAATCCAGATCGATGGACTTTAAACTTCCACTGCCTTTTAGCGAGTATGACAACCCTCCTGGTAGGGGGGTATCCCTTTATGTAGGATGCCTGTGCGTGACTTTGTTTAACGTGGGGATACTGGTGCACAGACAGTCACCACACGACCTGGGGACCCTTTTCTGCTGCAGCCTTCATCCGCCATCCCAGCCGTTGTGACTAGGGATGTCCCGATCCAGGTTTTTGCACTTCCGATCCGATACCGATATTGTTTTTTGCACTTCCGATCCGATACCGATACTGACCGATACTGGCCTATCCGAGCATGTATTAAAGTTTAAAGTTATTTAGCCTACTTAGTTGTCAGAATCATGTTGAAAAGGGTTTTAGTACTCTTGATAACAACTAGCCAGCTGAATTAGGGGAGTTTGAATAATACACAATGGTTGGTAACAAGAAACTGACCTGTTTATTCAAGGATAAACACAAAATAGACAAAATTATACATGACAAACAGAAATGGCATCATTGAACTAGGGCTGGGCGATATGGCCTTTTTTTAATATTGCGATATTTTAAGGCCATATTGCGATACACGATATATATCTGGATATTTTGCCTTAGCCTTGAATGAACACTTGATGCATATAATCACAGCAGTATGATGATTCTATGTGTTTTGATTGATTGATTGAGACTTTTATTAGTAGGTTGCACAGTGAAGTACATATTCCGTACAATTGACCACTTAATGGTAACACCCCAATAAGTTTTTCCACTTGTTTAAGTCGGGGTCCACTTAAATTGATTCATGATACAGATATATACTATCAGATATATACTATCATCATAATACAGTCATCACATTGAATTATTTACATTATTTATAATCCAGGGTGTGGAGGGTAAGTGTCAAAAAGACAGCCAAAAGAGTTTGATATGAGAATAAATCTAAAGTTAAAATATAGGGTAGAAATGCACCCATTTGCAGGAAATGTAGTCTTGATTTTCAACATTTTCTTTCAAGGCTTGCATGTCTACATTAAAACATTCTTCTTCATACTGCATTAATATATGCTACTTTTAAACTTTCATGCAGAAAAGGAAATCACAACTAAAAAAATCACTAATTTTTTTCATACGGTGTTGATCTGGAAGTTTTTGCCTCGGCATTTTGATGGTGTGGGCGTGTGGCACCGAATGGAGATAAGCGTCTCGACAGACGTTATAACATTTGAACAATGATGACGAAAACTGTTTTCTCTGTCGTGTCCGTGTGTCGAAAATTGTTATGCGCTTATTTTTTTATTTGATTTTGTGCGTGGCATATAATTGCTATGCGCAGAGGACGCTTAAACAGTGCGCAATTGCACAGGCGAGCACCTTAGAGGGAGCGTTGCTCGCACGGCTGCGCTAGCATCACAGCTAACGTTAGCCATGCTGCTACCTCTCTGCTCGGGGAGGACGTATACGTATGTGACGTATGACGTGACAGTATGTGACGTGTGTAAGAAGGTGCGCTTGCTGTCTGTGAGAGGGAGACACAGGAAAGAGTGAGAAGAGCCTGTCGTGTAATGCCAGCAGCTAAAAGCAACTGCGTGAGAATCCACGGACCTGTGGATGTGTTGAAGGTGTGCTGGAAAATGCGGAACGGAAATTAGGGAGCAGCAGAAAAGTGGAATGTATTATTTAAATCGGTGCGTTGGAAAACACGGAGCGGAGTTTTTTTTTTTTAACTGGATCTGGATCGGCATTTTCCCATGCCTTGCCGATACGCATTTTTTTTGCAAATATCGGCAGCCGATCCGATCCAAATATCGGATCGGGACATCCCTAGTTGTGACGCTCCATAGGGTTAGCAATCATCCTCCGCCTGTTCCACCGTTGAGGTCTTGGGTTGTTATTTCCCCATAACTGGACCCACATGGATGTGGGGGTGCCTTCTTCCGCCATCGCAGCCGTTGTGGTGGTTATTACATCTACCGTCTTCCGCCTGCTCCGCCGTTGAGGTCTTCACCGTATCCCTGGCTAGGGGGCAGTCAGGTACTAGGCCTTTGCCAAGGGCCACCTGGGGTAACAGTAGTAAAGGGGTTAACCTCCTAGTGCCTCAAGACCCCATAGAGGAGCCTCCACTGCCGGATGCACTTTAACGTCATGCCCAGGACGTTTATTGTCAGTACTATCAGAAAAGAAGGACTAAAACGAACTACAACCCATCCATCCATCCATCCATCCATCTTCTTCCGCTTATCCGAGGTCGGGTCGCGGGGGCAGCAGCCTAAGCAGGGAAGCCCAGACTTCCCTCTCCCCAGCCACTTCGTCCAGCTCTTCCTGTGGGACCCCGAGGCGTTCCCAGGCCAGCCGGGAGACATAGTCTTCCCAACGTGTCCTGGGTCTTCCCCGCGGCCTCCTACCGGTCGGACGTGCCCTAAACACCTCCCTAGGGAGGCGTTCGGGTGGCATCCTGACCAGATGCCCGAACCACCTCATCTGGCTCCTCTCGATGTGGAGGAGCAGCGGCTTTACTTTGAGCTCCCCCCGGATGGCAGAGCTTCTCACCCTATCTCTAAGGGAGAGCCCCGCCACCCGGCGGAGGAAACTCATTTCGGCCGCTTGTACCCGTGATCCTGTCCTTTCGGTCATAACCATAGGTGAGGATGGGAACGTAGATCGACCGGTAAATTGAGAGCTTTGCCTTCCGGCTCAGCTCCTTCTTCACCACAACGGATCGATACAGCGTCCGCATTACTGAAGACGCCGCACCGATCCGCCTGTTGATCTCACGATCCACTCTTCCCTCACTCGTGAACAAGACTCCTAGGTACTTGAACTCCCCCACTTGGGGCAAGATCTCCTCCCCAACCCGGAGATGGCACTCCACCCTTTTCCGGGCGAGAACCATGGACTCGGACTTGGAGGTGCTGATTCTCATCCCAGTCGCTTCACACTCAGCTGCGAACCGATCCAGTGAGAGCTGAAGATCCTGGCCAGATGAAGCCATCAGGACCACATCATCTGCAAAAAGCAGAGACCTAATCCTGCAGCCACCGAACCAGATCCCCTCAACGCCTTGACTGCACCTAGAAATTCTGTCCATAAAAGTTATGAACAGAATGGGTGACAAAGGGCAGCCTTGGCGGAGTCCAACCCTCACTGGAAACGTGTCCGACTTACTACCGGCAATGCAGACCAAGCTCTGGCACTGATCATACAGGGAGCGGACTGCCACAATCAGACAGTCCGATACCCCATACTCTCTGAGCACTCCCCACAGGACTTCCCGAGGGACACGGTCGAATGCCTTCTCCAAGTCCACAAAACACATATAGACTGGTTGGGCAAACTCCCATGCACCCTCAAGGACCCTGCCCAGAGTATAGAGCTGGTCCACAGTTCCACGACCAGGACGAAAACCACACTGTTCCTCCTGAATCCGAGGTTCGACTATCCGGCGTAGCCTCCTCTCCAGTACACCTGAATAGACCTTACCAGGAAGGCTGAGGAGTGTGATCCCACGATAGTTAGAACACACCCTCCGGTTCCCCTTCTTAAAGAGAGGAACCACCACCCCGGTCTGCCAATCCAGTGGTACCGCCCCCGATGTCCACGCGAACTACAACCAACACTAGCAATGGTTATACTGGTGAAAATAAGTAGAGTACGTTTAGCAGCCTAATGTACGCCCAAAACTAAAGAGGAGACATTTTACCAAGGTATGCCTATAGGCTACCATTCTAAAGGTTTCAGATTGCCATATAACTTGGTACATGTAGTCCACAATATGCAAACACCAGTGAGGAATTATTTTGTCTTGTGATTTGGTTGTCTCCATATGAGACAGCCAATGAGCAGTATCACTGTGCCGTGACTGTCCTGAAGTGCGGGAATGAACCAAGGTTTTGCGATAATTAACATTTTATAAACGGTAATAATAACTGTAGCAAATTTTACCGTGTTTTATCACAGGCCTGGGCTGACATTTTGCGGGACGATACGTTGTCCCACAAATTATTGCCGATAAACGATATGATTGTCATTAATTTGAGACCCAATTAAGCACAAAGGTAATCATTATATAGGTAACCCTTGCAAATGCAACAAACTTTAATTTCTCATGAATATTTTGTAATAGGATGGTCAAGAACTTTTTAAAGGGGAACATTATCACAATTTCAGAAGGGTTAAAACCATTAAAAATCAGTTCCCAGTGGCTTATTTTATTTTTCGAAGTTTTTTTCAACATTTTACCCATCACGCAATATCCCTAAAAAAAGCTTCAAAGTGCCTGATTTTAACCATCGTTATATACACCCGTCCATTTTCCTGTGACGTCACATAGTGAAGCCAACACAAACAAACATGGCGGAAAGAACAGCAAGCTATAGCGACATTAGCTCGGATTCAGACTCGGATTTCAGCGGCTTAAGCGATTCAACAGATTACGCATGTATTGAAACGGATGGTTGTAGTGTGGAGGCAGGTAGCGAAAACGAAATTGAAGAAGAAACTGAAGCTATTGAGCCATATCGGTTTGAACCGTATGCAAGCGAAACTGACACGACAGCCAGCGACACGGGAGAAAGCGAGGATGAATTCGGCGATCGCCTTCTAACCAACGATTGGTATGTGTTTGTTTGGCATTAAAGGAAACTAACAACTAACAACCTGTAACACCTGTAACAAAATAATGGGTTAACCATACCTAAATAGACACAAAATACTGCATTACACTCTGCAACATCGCGTGGACATCGGGGGCGGTACCTCTAGATTGGCAGACCGGGGTGGTGGTTCCTCTCTTTAAGAAGGGGAACCGGAGGGTGTGTTCCAACTATCGTGGGATCACACTCCTCAGCCTTCCCGGTAAGGTCTATTCAGGTGTACTGGAGAGGAGGCTACGCCGGATAGTCGAACCTCGGATTCAGGAGGAACGGTGTGGTTTTCGTCCTGGTCGTGGAACTGTGGACCAGCTCTATACTCTCGGCAGGGTCCTTGAGGGTGCATGGGAGTTTGCCCAACCAGTCTACATGTGCTTTGTGGACTTGGAGAAGGCATTCGACCGTGTACCCCGGGAAGTCCTGTGGGGAGTGCTCAGAGAGTACGGGGTAACGGACTGTCTTATTGTGGCAGTTCGCTCCCTGTATGATCAGTGTCAGAGCTTGGTCCGCATTGCCGGCAGTAAGTCGGACACGTTTCCAGTGAGGGTTGGACTCCGCCAAGGCTGCCCTTTGTCACCGATTCTGTTCATAACCTTTATGGACAGAATTTCTAGGCGCAGCCAGGGCGTTGAGGGGATCTGGTTTGGTGGCTGCAGGATTAGGTCTCTGCTATTTGCAGATGATGTGGTCCTGATGGCTTCCTCCGGCCAAGATCTTCAGCTCTCACTGGATCGGTTCGCAGCCGAGTGTGAAGCGACTGGGATGGAAATCAGCACCTCCAAGTCCGAGTCCATGGTTCTCTCCCGGAAAAGGGTGGAGTGCCATCTCCGGGTTGGGGAGGAGATCTTGCCCCAAGTGGAGGAGTTCAAGTACCTCGGAGTCTTGTTCACGAGTGGGGGAAGAGTGGATGGTGAGATCGACAGGCGGATCGGTGCGGCGTCTTCAGTAATGCGGACGCTGTATCGATCCATTGTGGTGAAGAAGGAGCTGAGCCGGAAGGCAAAGCTCTCGATTTACCGGTCGATCTACGTTCCCATCCTCACCTATGGTCATGAGCTTTGGGTCATGACCGAAAGGACAAGATCACGGGTACAAGCGGCCGAAATAAGTTTCCTCCGCCGAGTGGCGGGGCTCTCCCTTAGAGATAGGGTGAGAAGCTCTGTCATCCGGGGGGAGCTCAAAGTAAAGCCGCTGCTCCTCCACATGGAGAGGAGCCAGATGAAGTGGTTCGGGCATCTGGTCAGGATGCCACCCGAACGCCTCCCAAGGAAGGTGTTTCGGGCACGTCCGACCGGTAGGAGGCCACGGGGAAGACCCAGGACACGCTGGGAAGACTATCTCTCCCGGCTGGCCTGGGAACGCCTCGGGATCCCCCGGGAGGAGCTGGACGAAGTGGCTGGCGAGGGGGAAGTCTGGGCTTCCCTGCTTAAGCTGCTGCCCCCGCGACCCGACCTCGGATAAGCGGAAGAAGATGGATGGATGGATGGATACCGCATTACACAAGACTACCCGAATGTACTCGAATGATTGAAAAAAATAAATGTTTTTAAGCTAAATTATTGGTAAACACAGTTTATGTATAATAATTTACGTAAAACCGCGAGTAATGAATAAAGTTTTCATCAATTCATATATTCTGTAGACATACCCTCATCCGCGCTCTTTTCCTGAAAGCTGATCTGTCCAGTTTTGGAGTTGATGTCAGCAGGCCAGGGAAGCTAGGGTCGATATTCTTCTCTTGATCATCTTCGGTGGCATAAGGGACGGTAGAAGCAGTGTGAGCCAAGACATCCAGGGGGTTTAGCTCGCTCGTCTTGCTTGCCGTGCTACCGAGGTCCTTTGTCCCTGAATTGCTCACACACTCCGGCAGATTCAATGGGGGTCTGGCGGCAGATTTCTTTGACTTTATGGTTGGAAATGCATCTGCTTTGAGTGTCGCAGGATATCCACACATTCTTGCCATCTCTGTCGTAGCATAGCTTTCGTCGGTAAAGTGCGCGGAACAAACGACTGACCATTTTCGTCGGCTTGCCCCACACCCTCGTATTTTGAACAAATTTCGTCCCAATTTCTTGCCACTTTCGCATCTTTGGGCCACTGGTGCAACTTGAATCCGACCCTGTTTGTGTTGTTACACCCTCCGACAACACACCGACGATGATGTGTTTGAGAAAATGTCGGATTGCTTCCCGATGAGCGAATAATAGAAAGGCGTTTAATTCGCCAAAATTCACCCATTTAGAGTTCGGAAATCGGTTAAAAAAATATATGGTCTTTTTTCTGCAACATCAAGGTATATATTGACGCTTACATAGGTCTGGTGATGATGTTCCCCTTTAACTATCTTCAATAAGTAAACAAACAATCGGACAAGGCAATTTATCGATGCTGGCAAAGTTATTATTTAACCTCTTAAGGCCCAAGCTGTTTGTTTACATGCTTTTTTTTATTTCTCTTTGCTATTTGGGCTTATTGGACCCTAATTAGAATAAAAACTAAGAATCATCTTTTGATATGATGTACTTAGTCCATAAGTACACAAACGTGTACTTCATGTTTAGTGACATGCTAATTCTTATTTTTACACTTTTTTTTTTTCCAAATTCCATTGTATGTTATACTCTTCTGACACCACTAGATGGCAGTATAAGTGTCCACATAAGTAGCCATAAGACCCCAATTCAGTAGTGTACAATTTTGGAAATAAGAGCTAAAAGGTGCTGTCCACGCATGTGGCCACTAAGCCTTTAGAGGTTGGGAACGGCACTTTTTGGGGGGATTTTGCCTATCATTTACAATCCTTATCTAAGACAAGAACACATACAGTACAGGCCAAAAGTTTGGACACACCTTCTCATTCAATGGGTTTTCTTTATTTTCATGACCATTTACATTAAAAACTATGAATGAACACATGTGGAGTTATGTACTTCACACAAATAAGGTAAAATAACTGAAAACATGTTTTATATTCTAGTTTCTTCAAAATAGCCACCCTTTGCTCTGATTACTGTTTTGCACACTCTTGGCATTCTCTCCATGAGCTTCAAGAGGTGAACCTGAAACGGTTTTCACTTCCCAGGTGTCATAGTTTTGATGCCTTCAGTGACAATCTACAATGTAAATAATCATGAAAATAATGTTATGCATTCTAAATATTAAATACTTGCGATCAAAAGTCTGCTTACAATGGAGCCTATTGCCCCGTTTACACTGCACACCAAATCTGATTTGATTGCCCTCAAGTGGCACACATCGGAATTTTTTTTGCCAGTCTAAACGCTCTAAAGTGCTTCAAATCGAACCTTTTCGTATCAGATTCAGGCCACATCAGGAAGTAGTCCTGAATTTGATTGGAATCTGATCTTTTCAGATGGCAATGCGACCTGAATGCAACCCGTATGTGACTTTTTCGTCAGATTTGAGTTTGAGTTTGAGTTTATTTTTACTTGGAACATGCAAGCATACAACATGATACATCACAATTTCCATTTTCTCTTTTCAACATGTTCGAGAAGGAGTGGGAAGAAGCAGAGTTTATTTAATCCTACCCCTTTTCTTTTACATAACAGTTGCTAAAACTTTTGTTCACTTCCTGTTCTCAATTTAGTCACAATATACTCCATAAGTAATCACAATAAAAATAAATAAATAACACCCGTTAAAAGATTACAACCCTCCCAAATATATTACACTGTATACATCCGGTAAGGTCTATTCAGGTGTACTGGAGAGGAGGCTACGCCGGATAGTCGAACCTCGGATTCAGGAGGAACAGTGTGGTTTTCGTCCTGGTCGTGGAACTGTGGACCAGCTCTATACTCTCGGCAGGGTCCTTGAGGGTGCATGGAAGTTTGCCCAACCAGTCTACATGTGCTTTGTGGACTTGGAGAAGGCATTCGACCGTGTACCCCGGGAAGTCCTGTGGGGAGTGCTCAGAGAGTATGGGGTAACGGACTGTCTTATTGTGGCAGTCCGCTCCCTGTATAATCAGTGTCAGAGCTTGGTCCGCATTGCCGGCAGTAAGTCGGACACGTTTCCAGTGAGGGTTGGACTCCGCCAAGGCTGCCCTTTGTCACCGATTCTGTTCATAACCTTTATGGACAGAATTTCTGGGCGCAGTCAAGGCGTTGAGGGGATCTGGTTTGGTGGCTGCAGGATTAGGTCACTGCTATTTGCAGATGATGTGGTCCTGATGGCTTCATCTGGCCAAGATCTTCAGCTCTCACTGGATCGGTTCGCAGCCAAGTGTGAAGCGACTGGGATGGGAATCAGCACCTCCAAGTCCGAGTCCATGGTTCTCTCCCGGAAAAGGGTGGAGTGCCATCTCCGGGTTGGGGAGGAGATCTTGCCCCAAGTGGAGGAGTTCAAGTACCTCGGAGTCTTGTTCCCGAGTGGGGGAAGAGTGGATCGTGAGATCGACAGGCGGATCGGTGCGGCGTCTTCAGTAATGCGGACGCTGTATCGATCCGTTGTGGTGAAGAAGGAGCTGAGCCGGAAGGCAAAGCTCTCGATTTACCGGTCGATCTACGTTCCCATCCTCACCTATGGTCATGAGCTTTGGGTCATGACCGAAAGGACAAGATCACGGGTACAAGCGGCCGAAATGAGTTTCCTCCGCCGAGTGGCGGGGCTCTCCCTTAGAGATAGGGTGAGAAGCTCTGTCATTCGGGGGGAGCTCAAAGTAAAGCCGCTGCTCCTCCACATCGAGAGGAGCCAGATGAGGTGGTTCGGGCATCTGGTCAGGATGCCACCCGAACGCCTCCCTAGGAAGGTGTTTCGGGCACGTCCGACCGGTAGGAGGCCACGGGGAAGACCCAGGACACGCTGGGAAGACTATGTCTCCCGGCTGGCCTGGGAACGCCTCGGGATCCCCCGGGAGGAGCTGGACGAAGTGGCTGGGGAGAGGGAAGTCTGGGCTTCCCTGCTTAAGCTGCTGCCCCCGCGACCCGACCTCGGATAAGCGGAAGAAGATGGATGGATGGATATATACATCCATTCATACTTTATATTACTTTACTTTACTTTCATGTAAAAAAACACAAGTTTTTTGCGACTTTTATTTTATTTTGGAGTCGTAACGACTTCCAAGATGTCAGGCTTGCCCCTGACAGTTTGGTTGTGTTTTAGTTTTTCCTCTGTGTGTAGTATTTCCTGTCAGCGCTCTTGTTTTGGTTCTGTTTCCTGTTTGTCTCCCTGAGTGCTGTGTCCCCTCAGCTGTGGCTGATTGGCACCTGGCCACACCTGGTGTCAATCAGCCAGCTGCTATTTATACCAGTCACTGCTGGATTATTGTTATTGTCGATGTCACTACTACCTGTCATAATACTTGTCGTTGTAGCTCCGTCTACTTTTGTTCACTCTGCTCATGTCATAGTTCCTTCGTGTCACAGTAAGTGTTTTTGTTTCTTGTCCACAGTTAGCCTTTTGTGCTATTTTAGTTCATAGCCAAGTTTGTTCTGCGCCTTTTGTTTGTACCCTTTTGTTTGTTTTTTTGCCATAGTGTTTAATTAAATCATGTTTTCTCGCTCAACGCCTGCCGTCATCTCCGCATCTTGGGGTTTCGTCACCAACAAACTCTGACACAAGATCTACAATCAACGTTCACGAGCAAGTGGTCACGGCGCCGCTATAAATAGTCTGTCTGCGTTAGCGCTTATAATAACAATATCACTAATACTTGGTAAATATTCAAGTCACAAAATGTAAATGGAGTATTGTTGGCGCTTTTTGGATGTTTTTTTATTGGGTTTGGTTAGAATGCCATCCATCCATCCATTTTCTACCGCCGCTTGTCCCTTTCAGGGTCGCGGGGGGGGTGATTTGAATTGCACAGGCCTAAAAACCGGTAGTCGTTACATCCCTGCGTAAACTTCTTAACCCTTAGATTAAGTTGGTCTTTATTGTTCAGTCTATTCGTGCTCTACTGTCGACCAGTCTAGTGTGTTTTCCACTTCATTCACAAAATCAGCTGTGATACATTCCAGTTCTTGGTAACCCGCAAAAGGCTAAGTTGTAGACAATGAGTGAATTATTGTGCAAGTCATTCTAAAACTGGGTTCTTTTACTTTTAGGTACAGAGGTGATGTGTACCAACATATACATGTGGCTCCAGATGGATCTCACTGGATCACTCGGCATCCTGCAGGTTCTTGGTCTGAGCCACCCAGAGAAAGGTGTATGGCAGGCCAGAAGCAACTCCATCCTTTGTGTAGTATGCAGGTCCCAGGCGGAGGCGTACAATATATTTCTTTTGATGACCCCCGCATCCGGCACATTTCCTCAGCCCTGGGCGGGAACTCCCTGACAGACGCTGACAAGATTCGTCACATCCGCAATGAGCTTCCCAGCACCACCGTGTCGGAACCAGCTTCCGGCAACAGTGCCTTTTTGCCTCCGTCTGTGGGGCCTTTTATCACTGCCAAACTGGCTGGTGATGTTAATCAGACATCTTCATGTGACTTTGACAATGACAATAAAAGGTGGCACAGCAATTTGCACAAAGAAACTGTCGATAACTTCTCAGCAACTGACCAAAACTGCAACACATATTCCAAAAACCAACATCCTCCTCCATTGCCATCTTCAGCCTTTCAAGCCCCGATAAGAAGAGCATCATCTCGCCAGGGGTCCAGTTTAGATCAGGTTTTTGCAGAAACCATCACACAAGTGAAGAAAATCGTCCCAGAATCAGGGTTGGAGAATAACCGCAGTACAAAGAGAAGAGTGAGTGAGACCATCTTCTGCCTTGTGTCTGTTCCCCTTCACACACCAACTAACCTTAATAAAGATTCATCTGCAGATCAGAATAACAATGACACAAAACGAAGTTTAACGATGACCAATACAGGAACATTTGCAGTTGGTCTCAAAGAGACCCGCAGTCTGCGAAGTAAGTCGGTCAACGAGATGCCCATCAAACTCCAATACTCACACTTTCACACCAGCAGCACTTCCTCCCTGAGGAATTCCAAGAGGGCTCCTCTAAGGAAGGAAATTATCGATGCCTGGGCACTCCAAGCCAGTGATGACAGGGAGAGGTGTTATGCTGGGTCCTGGCCAGGAAACCAATACCGTAACCAAGAAACCCAGACTGGCTCACCTTTGACTGTTGTGAAAAGTCCAGAACCCCAAAGCCCACCTGGGGTCCAAGAACCCGTCCACTCTGTTTTGGACAGAACCACCGACAGTGGTGTGGGGACAGACAACGGTTCCGCTTATGGATACCCCATGGCTGGCCAGAAAGACCTCCATCCCTCCAGCAACAGCGCCTTCTCTCGTCTCAGCAACAGCCCAACACCACAGCAATCACTGCAACCTACGGAACAACATCTAACCTCCCCATTTAAGAAACCGGATCAAAGAGACCAGAATCCATCCTCTCCAAAGAGGAGCAACTCAACTCCTCCAGAGTGTTCAGAACAAGTGGCCTTTGGTCAGTTTCTACTAAAACCAGTAAATCGACGACCATTTGATGCTATTGGTGAGCTAGAGAGCATCAATAAGGAGATGGAAGACACAATCAGCAAAAGACCACATGTGGGTCGGTCAATTGATGATCTAGATGGCACGAATAAAAGATTTAACCGATATAAACCACATACACGATTCAATGCTTGCCTCAAACCAGGCAGAGAAGGAATTAATCTTCCACCCGTACTCTCAGAAAAAACTGCTATCAAAGTCAGATCGAGATCTTTTCCTTCTGCCGATGATCTGGAAACCATGGGCACACAAAATATTTTTTCCAGACCACAGTGCAACACACCATCAACATATAAGGTATGCCTGATGTCCAATCCAGACGAGAGGCCACCTCGGTCCTTGCTGCCTCAACACAGGGATTCAAACCAACCCTATCGGCAGGATATTCCAGTCCCTCAGGAGTCATTGCTCAGGGATGTTGGACTAACCGTCTACACAGAAGCCCCTAGTGGTCATGGGGAGACAATGCAACGCTCACTCCTGGTCCCAGCGCCACTTGACCACAAGGACTTGTCAGTGCAGCTTTTAAGTGAGAGCGGCACAGCGCTTGTTGAAAATACTCGCTGCCTAGAGCACAATTCTAGTCAAGAGCTTAAAGCTGAAGTGGACACGGAGACAAATGCTTCATTAGACACAATTCCACAATACAAGGAACAGCTGAGTTTGAACCTCGGTGAAGATGATGGTGATGAGAAATATCGAATCTCTGAGCCGGTAAAATCGAACGAGTCAACAATGGCAGATAAGCATCTTGAGACCTTACTGATTCATGAGAAAGCTAATGCATTACCTACCGAGGACCTCAGTGGCTTGTATGAAGTTAAATGTGCAAAGGGAATCCCGGAAAATGAATCAATTGAGCAGAGAGCAGCCAGAATCCTGGGTATTACCATTCCAGTGGGGGCCTTGGGTGTGTCTGACAGCATAGAGGAGTACAGTGACGATAACGAACCTTTTGTAGCTGAGAAACCGCGTTATTCAGATGAAGACAAAGATAATGTGATTGAAGAGCCTGAGCAGGTCGAACAGGAATCCGTCATTTTACTGGGAGCAGATATAGAAGAGGCTAAGCTATTAATAAGGGAATACTCCAATGAAGATGGCCGACAAAAGCACAGCTACAATCACGATGATGGCGAACACAATGAAGATAATGTCGCTCAGCCGGGAGCGGTACTGGATCTGCCTGAATTCCCACCAAGTAATCTGCCTCTGTCCCTACCCGTCAGCCCTGATGAGAAACTAGCACACAAAATGAGTAGAGGAGAAAAGAAGGGATGTGGTGGAGCCAGCAAATTAATTGAATCTCTGCAAGATAAGCTAAGCTCTTCTGCTTCTGCATCTGCTGCATCTCTGGGCAGGTCAACCATAGACAGAATGGCCCGTCTCAAAGAGCTGGACTCTGTGTCTAGAATAAGACGCCTCAGCCTGAAAGGGGCCGACTCCAGTAGAGAATGTGAGAATGAGGAGTCTGGGCGGGAGAACTTAGTTCAAGATGATTCTAAGGCGGTGGAGGAATTAGAAGATGAAGGTCTGAAGGAGCAGAAAGGAGGAAAGAAGGATGTGGATTATGCAGTTGAACAGGAAAATTCATGTGAAACACACGTTAAGACGGTAGCACTCCAAGAATGTTGTCAGTCTGATGAAGATATATGCAAAGTCGATGGAAAACCAAAGGAGGCAGAACAGACTAATGATGTTTTTGCACTGAAAGCAATACATGAAGGTAGGGAAGACGTTGAAGTGAAGGGAGACGAAAAAGTACAGCTTGAAGTTGTCGCCAACGCAGGCAAACATGAACAGAACGCAGCAGAAGTTAGTCGGTGTGAGAAGACCAACAACATCAAAGTAGAAAAGGTGCCCAAAGCCAAGCGCCGCACGAAGCTCCAAAAGCCTCCGCTTCTTCCTAAACCCCGAAGTGTTCCCAAGAGAGAAATAAGTCTACCACTCAGCTTCAGCTCTGGGACCTTTACTTCCTCGAATATGGAGGAAGAGGAGGAGCTGCACACGGTCTCAGGTGGGTCAGAGGTTGTGAATGATATGACGCAGGCCTTTATGAATGCTTCTATAGTCTCACCAGCTACAACGATGGTGCACCTCAACAATCCGATCCAGGAAGTCTCCGGTTTAAAATGAGTTAACGACGACAATTTTTGTGTAAGTCAGAACCTACACCAAACACATTTGAACCTATGCAACGCTGTAATAAACAGATTAAATACAAATATTAAATTACAAGAAAAACATGCAAGTTAGTTCCTCAGTCTGACTCTCTGTTTTGACTAATACCTAATTCTTGAGCGAGCTTTGTATTTAAGAAAACAAAGGGGTGCGTTGAAACCACAAAACGCACCCCTTCGGCAGTCTTCAGCTCTGCTAGGCTCGTGGCCGCTTTGGTGGTAGGTCAGAATCGACGTGCTCCGGTGATGGCTCGGCTCATAGCTACAGTGGGTTTCTTAACGCTTGTACTTCAACATCAACTTCAACATTTTCGGCCAGTCATCATATGACCTTTGACAGCTCTAATAATAATAATAAGAGGGGTGTCCTGATACAACTTTTTCACTTCCGTTACGATACCGATGTTGAAGCCTTGAGTATTGGCCCATACAGAAATTTATCTGGTACGATATCAGCAGTAATCATACATATTTGTATTATTTTGTAGCGTAGAATGTTTGAAAAGGATTAATCAAGTACAATTATTCAAACAGAGAACAATGGTAAATATGGAAAACTAACCTTAATAAACTAATGTATTATTGATGTCCAAAATGTTGTGTTTGACAGGAAGGAGTTGACGGCACAGACACCAGGGGGAAGTAAAGTTCTATGATTTATTATATATATAGACCAATTTATCCATCCATCCATTTTCTACCGCTTATTCCCTTCGGGGTCGCGGGGGCGCTGGAGCCTATCTCAGCTACAATCGGGCGGAAGGCGGGGTACACCCTGGACAAGTCGCCATCTCATCGCAGGGCCAACACAGATAGACAGACAACATTCACACTCACATTCACACACTAGGGCCAATTTAGTGTTGCCAATCAACCTATCCCCAGGTGCATGTCTTTGGAGGTGGGAGGAAGCCGGAGTACCCGGAGGGAACCCACGCAGTCACGGGGAGAACATGCAAACTCCACACAGAAAGATCCCGAGCCCGGGATTGAACCCAGGACTACTCAGGACCTTCGTGTTGTGAGGCAGACACACTAATATATATAGAATATTAAACAAATACTAACAAATAACTATAGAATAGTGTGTGTGACAAAACCCAAGAGTTTGTGTGTGACGCTATGTGTGTGGTTAGCTGTTGTGTGTATTACCAAATGTTGTGGAGAGCGAGAGGAGGGACAAAGCAGGAAGGTAGTCCGTGAGCAGGCAAGCAGTCGAGGGTAGGAGAGTGGCAGCGTAATTCGTGTCCGAGCAGGGGGTCGAGGATCGAGGGAGGCAGTCAGAATCCAGAGGTAGTAGCCTATAGACCAGGGGCGAGACAGCACAAGTTTATTTTACAACCGCTGCTGCCCACTACTCCCCTCACCTCCCAGGGGGTGATCAAGGGTGATGGGTCAAATGCAGAGAATAATTTCGCCACACCCAGTGTGTGTGTGTGACGATCATTGGTACTTTAACTTAATTTGACCATTTCGACTCCGCCAAGGCTGCCCTTTGTCACCGATTCTGTTCATACCTTTTATGGATTGAATTTCTAGGCGCAGTCAGGGCGTTGAGGGGATCCGGTTTGGTGGCTGCAGGATTAGGTCTCTGCTTTTTTGCACATGATGTGGTCCTGATGGCTTCATGTGGCCAGGATCTTCAGCTCTCACTGGATCGGTTCGCAGCCGAGTGTGAAGCGACCGGGATGAGAGTCAGCACCTCCAAGTCCGAGTCCGTGGTTGTGTGGAGTGCCATCTCCAGGTTGGGGAGAAGATCTTGCCCCAAGTGGAGGAGTTCAAGTACCTCGGAGTCTTGTTCATGAGTGAGGGAAGATTGGATGGTGAGATCGACAGGCGGATCGGTGCGGCGTCTTCAGTAATGCGGACGCTGTATCGATCCGTTGTGGTGGAGAAGGAGCTGAGCCGGAAGGCAAAGCTCTCAATTTACCGGTCGATCTACGTTCCCATCCTCACGTATGGTCATGAGCTTTGGGTTATGACCGAAAGGACAAGATCACGAGTTTTTTCCGCCGGGTGGTGGGTCTCTCCCTTAGAGATAGGGTGAGAAGCTCTGTCATCCGGGAGGAGCTCAGAGTAAAGCCGCTGCTCCTCCATATGGGGAGGAGGCAGATGAGGTGGTTCGGGCATCTGCTCAGGATGCCACCCGAACGCCTCCCTAGGGAGGTGTATGGGACACGTCCGACCGGCAGGAGGCCACGGGGAAGACCCAGGACACGTTGGGAAGACTATGTCTCCCGGCTGGCCTGGGAACGCCTCGGAATCCACTGGGAGGAGCTGGACAAAGTGGCTGGGGAGAGGGAAGTCAGGGCTCTTCCCAAGCCACTTTGTCCAGCTTCTCCCTATCTCTAAGGGAGAGACCCGCCACCCGGCGGAGGAAACTCATTTGGACCGCTTGTACCCGTGATCTTGTCCTTTCGGTCATAACCCAAAGCTCATGACCATAGGTGAGGATGGGAACGTAGATCGACCGGTAAATTGAGAGCTTTGCCTTCCGGCTCAGCTCCTTCTTCACCACAACGGATCGATACAGCGTCCGCATTACTGAAGACGCCGCACCAATCCGCCTGTCGATCTCACCATCCACTCTTCCCTCACTCGTGAACAAGACTCCAAGGTACGTGAACTCCTCCACTTGGGGCAAGATCTCCTCCCCAACCCGGAGATGGCACTCCACACTTTCCCGGGCGAGAACCATGGACTCGGACTTGGAGGTGCTGACTCTCATGCCAGTCGCTTCACACTCGGCTGCGAACCGATCCAGTGAGAGCTGAAGATCCTGGCCAGATGAAGCCATCAGGACCACATCATCTGCAAAAAAAGCAGAGACCTAATCCTGGGAGAGGGAAGTCAGGGCTCTGACTTCCCTCTCCCCAGCCACTTTGTCCAGCTCCTCCCAGTGGATTCCGAGGCGTTCCCAGGCCAGCCGGGAGACATAGTCTTCCCAACGTGTCCTGGGTCGGACGTGTCCCATACACCTCCCTAGGGAGGCGTTCGGGTGGCATCCTGAGCAGATGCCCGAACCACCTCATCTGGCTCCTCTCCATATGGAGGAGCAGCTGCTTTACTCTGAGCTCCTCCCGGATGACAGAGCTTCTCACCCTATCTCTAAGGGAGAGACCCGCCACCCGGCGGAAGAAACTCGTGATCTTGTCCTTTCGGTCATAACCCAAAGCTCATGACCATAGGTGAGGATGGGAACGTAGATCGACCGGTAAATTGAGAGCTTTGCCTTCCGGCTCAGCTCCTTCTTCACCACAACGGATCGATACAGCGTCCGCATTACTGAAGACGCCGCACCAATCCGCCTGTCGATCTCACCATCCACTCTTCCCTCACTCGTGAACAAGACTCCGAGGTACTTGAACTCCTC
>NC_084554.2:4815000-4842500 GCF_033978685.3 Nerophis lumbriciformis | reverse complement strand
TTGGCGCAAATTGCAGCCACGCTTCCGTCAGTCTACCCCAGGGCAGCTGTGGCTATGAAAGTAGCTTACCACCACCAGGTGTGAATGATTGATGGGTTCTACATGTAAAGCGACTTTGGGTACTTACAAAAGCGCTATATAAATCCCAGTTATTATTATTATTATATGCAAAGCCAAAGCCAT
Source organism: Nerophis lumbriciformis (assembly GCF_033978685.3). Classification (NCBI taxonomy): domain Eukaryota; kingdom Metazoa; phylum Chordata; class Actinopteri; order Syngnathiformes; family Syngnathidae; genus Nerophis; species Nerophis lumbriciformis. Next base: position 4,842,317 of record NC_084554.2, on the reverse strand, counting down.
TTATCAACAACACCCAGAAACGCCGCCGGCTTCGCCGGGCCCGAGCTCATCTAAGATGGACTGATACAAAGTGGAAAAGTGTTCCGTGGTCTGACGAGTCCACATTTCAAATTGTTTTTGGAAACTGTGGACGTCGTGTCCTCCGGACCAAAGAGGAAAAGAACCATCCGGATCGTTATAGGTGCAGCATGTGTGATGGTATGGGGGTGTATTAGTGCCCAAGACATGGGTAACTTACACATCTGTGAAGGCACCATTAATGCTGAAAGGTACATACAGGTTTTGGAGCAACATATGTTGCCATCCAAGCAACGTTATCATGGACAAGACAATGCCAAGCCACGTGTTACATCAACGTGGCTTCATAGTAAAAGAGTGCGGGTACTTTCCTGGCCCGCCTGCAGTCCAGACCTGTCTCCCATTGAAAATGTGTGGCGCATTATGAAGCCTAAAATACCACAACTTAAGCTGCACATCAAGCGAGAATGGGAACGAATTCCACCTGAGAAGCTTCAAAAAATGTGTCTCCCTCAGTTCCCAAACGTTTACTGGGTGTTGTTAAAAGGAAAGGCCATGTAACACAGTGGTGAACGTCCCCTTTCCCAACTACTTTGGCACGTGTTGCAGCCATGAAATTCTAAGTTAATGATTATTTGCAGAACGTTTAATATCTTGTCTTTGCAGTCTATTCAATTGAATATAAGTTGAAAATGATTATTAAATCATTGTATTCTGTTTTTATTTACCATTTACACAACGTGACAATTTCACTGGTTTTTGGGGTTTGTAAAATGTACGGAACATTGTTGGAGTACTCGTCCAAGTACCTGTCAATCATCTTCCAGCAAGGGTGACCTGGGGACTTATTTTGATTACCAGGAATCAAATAAAAAATGGGGAGTAAAAAAAAAAGGCCACGATAACGAAATTAAAGTATAAATATGCAAAGTGCGCCCGTGCGTTCTCTTTCTCCGTGTTTGCTTACGTGGACTTTTGTGATAGCAATAAACTAGACGTGGGAGTATATACTTTGTACGCTATGCAGTGGGCATCATCAGCGAAAGGTTTGATACCAAAATGGAAAAAAAGTTGATGTGAAAGTTGGAATGACGTCAAAAACATCCAAGTGTGAGTCGCGTCCCCGGTACCCGGTACCCGGTACCTCCGTCTTCTCTTTTGTACTGCGAGTTCTTTGTAACACGTCGACTCTCGGTGCACATTTTATTTTGATATTTTCTATTTTCATACAACATATGTACAGCTTCTTCTTCTTTTTTTTTTTTTTAAATGTTCTTTTCATCTTTTTCTTTTTCCGGTGCATGGAATGCGTAACGAGTCACAAAGTATTTGCATATACTTCTTGCATTTGGTACTACAGTATATATAGTCTATCCAATAAACTGTTATATTTCATATAATGTATATTTTATTTTACCAGGAGAATAAAAAAAATAAAAATAATATTCTACATATTTAAAAGCAGAATATGGTATTTTTTAGATTGTGAAAAAGGGAACTAACTATAAAAAGGCACAACCGATCAATAAATAGAGACACGTGTGTGCTATTGTACAGTATTGCAGGTTATTCATAAATAAAACTATTTGCATGAAATATCTTGACTTGTGAGTTCATCCTTCATCACAAACTGGGTCACACTTTGCTCCACTAGATGGTGCTGTTTTTTCTTTTTTTTTAATCATTTTAAAACCCCAGGGGTAGATGAGATCCGCCCGGAGTTCCTTAAGGCTCTGGATGCTGTGGGGCTGTCTTGGTTGACAAGACTCTGCAGCATCCCGTGGACATCGGGGGCGGTACCTCTGGATTGGCAGACCCGGGGGTGGTGGTTCCTCTCTTTAAGAAGGGGAACCGGAGGGTGTGTTCTAACTATCGTGGGATCACACTCCTCAGCCTTCCCGGTAAGGTCTATTCAGGTGTACTGGAGAGGAGGCTACGCCGGATAGTCGAACCTCGGATTCAGGAGGAACAGTGTGGTTTTCGTCCTGGTCGTGCAACTGTGGACCAGCTCTATACTCTCGGCAGGGTCCTTGAGGGTGCATGGGAGTTTGCCCAACCAGTCTACATGTGTTTTGTGGACTTGGAGAAGGCATTCGACCGTGTCCCTCGGGAAGTCCTGTGGGGAGTGCTCGGAGAGTATGGGGTATCGGACTGTCTGATTGTGGCAGTCCGCTCCCTGTATGATCAGTGTCAGGTAGTAGTAAGTCGGACACGTTTCCAGTGAGGGTTGGACTCCGCCAAGGCTGCCCTTTGTCACCGATTCTGTTCATAACTTTTATGGACAGAATTTCTAGGCGCAGTCAAGGCGTTGAGGGGATCCGGTTTGGTGGCTGCAGGATTAGGTCTCTGCTTTTTGCCGATGATGTGGTCCTGATGGCTTCATCTGGCCAGGATCTTCAGCTCTCACTGGATCGGTTTCGCAGCCGAGTGTGAAGCGACTGGGATGAGAATCAGCACCTCCAAGTCCGAGTCCGTGGTTCTCGCCCGGAAAAGGGTGGAGTGCCATCTCCGGGGTTGGGGAGGAGATCTTGCCCCAAGTGGAGGAGTTCAAGTACCTCGGAGTCTTGTTCACGAGTGAGGGAAGAGTGGATCGTGAGATCGACAGGCGGATCGGTGCGGCGTCTTCAGTAATGCGGACGCTGTATCGATCCGTTGTGGTGAAGAAGGAGCTGAGCCGGAAGGCAAAGCTCTCAATTTACCGGTCGATCTACGTTCCCATCCTCACCTATGGTCATGAGCTTTGGGTTATGACCGAAAGGACAAGATCACGGGTACAAGCGGCCGAAATGAGTTTCCTCCGCCGGGTGGCGGGGCTCTCCCTTAGAGATAGGGTGAGAAGCTCTGTCATCCGGGAGGAGCTCAAAGTAAAGCCGCTGCTCCTCCACATGGAGAGGAGCCAGATGAGGTGGTTCGGGTATCTGGTCAGGATGCCACCCGAACGCCTCCCTAGGGAGGTGTTTAGGGCACGTCCGACCGGTAGGAGGCCGCGGGGAAGACCCAGGACACGTTGGGAAGACTATGTCTCCCGGCTGGCCTGGGAACGCCTCGGGGTCCCACAGGAAGAGCTGGACGAAGTGGCTGGGGAGAGGGAAGTCTGGGCTTCCCTGCTTAGGCTGCTGCCCCCGCGACCCGACCTCGGATAAGCGGAAGAAGATGGATGGATGGATGGATTTTAAGTCCTTAAGTAGGAGGGTTTTAGGAACCTGTCAGTCAGAGTTCAGGGCAAACCTTACAGAGGCAGGCCTGATGGGCGTAACAGTTTGTTTTACAAGGTAGAGGTTAGCATTTAGCACAATAATGTTCGACTTTTCCTCACTCAGGACAGTCTCTTCAGGTATGTAATATTCACCAACCCATGCTAATGTAGATTTCGAGGTATATACAAACTTATAAACACGCTTTATACTCTATATTCAGTGCTGACCAGCACATTTGGCAGCTATTTTGGACATTCCGTATTTTCCAAACTATTAATGTTACCTTTCTTAGACAATATTCGTCCAAAAATGTGTCTTCAAGAAGAATAAACCATCTTTTATGTGGTAATTTTTGTTGTAGTTTATCATAATAAGATAAATGAATAACACTTCAAGGTGCAGTTCACACTTAATCCGCTAGATGGCAGCAGAGCACTTTGAATAAAACAAAATAAAGTGAGAATATTACAAATTGTTTGCTGCTTTATTGTAATTTACTTCCAGTAACTGCTGTACAAGCAATATTTTTGTTAATTATTAATTTTAGTACTTCCTTAATCTGTTGATTTTAAACATGGGTGTAATTTATTTTAAAAATGTTTATGACATTTACTGTAATTATAACTTTTTTTATATTATAATCTCGATTTTTTTTTTTTAATCTAATAAATTCAACTCCGATAATTTCACATTTTTGTCTAACAATTTTGAATTTTATTGTATAATTTTGGTTTTCTTATCTCATAATTTCGACCTTTTTTGTATCTCACAATGATGACGTACAAAGGAGGTATTTTTCAAACTATTAATGTTACCTTTTTTAGACAATATTCGTCCAAATATGTGTCTTCAAGAAAAATAAACCATCTTTTATGTGGTAATTGTTGTTGTAGTTTATCATAATAAGATTTTTACTACGGTATATGAATAACACTTCAAGGTGCAGTTCACACTTAATCCGCTAGATGGCAGCAGAGCACTTTGAATAAAACAAAATAAAGTGAGAATATTAGAAATTGTTTGCTGCTTTATTGTAATTTACTTCCAGTAACTGCTGTACAAGCAATATTTTTGTTATTTATTAATTTCAGTACTTCCTTAATTTGTTGATTTTAAACATGGGTATAATTTATTTTAAAAATGTTTATGACATTTACTGTAATTATAACTTTTTTTATATTATAATCTCGATTTTTTTTTTTTTATCTAATAAATTCAACTCCGATAATTTCACATTTTTGTCTAATAATTTTGAATTTTATTGTATAATTTTGGTTTTCTTATCTCATAATTTCGACCTTTTTTGTATCTCACAATGATGACGTACACAGGAGGTATTTTTCAAACTATTAATGTTACCTTTTTTAGACAATATTCGTCCAAAAATGTGTCTTCAAGAAAAATAAACCATCTTTTATGTGGTAATTTTTGTTGTAGTTTATCATAATAAGATTTTTACTACGGTATATGAATAACACTTCAAGGTGCAGTTCACACTTAATCCGCTAGATAGCAGCAGAGCACTTTAGCACTTTGAATAAAACAAAATAAAGTGAGAATATTAGAAATTGTTTGCTGCTTTATTGTAATTTACTTCCAGTAACTGCTGTACAAGCAATATTTTTGTTATTTATTCATTTTAGTACTTCCTTAATCTGTTGATTTTAAACATGGGTATAATTTATTTTAAAAATGTTTATGACATTTACTGTAATTATAACTTTTTTTATATTATAATCTCGATTTTTTTTTTTAATCTAATAAATTCAACTCCGATAATTTCAATTTTTTGTCTAATAATTTTGAATTTTATTGTATCATTTTGGTTTTCTTATCTCATAATTTCGACCTTTTTTGTATCTCACAGTGATGACGTACAAAGGAGGTATTTTCCAAACTCTTAATGTTACCTTTCTTAGACAATATTTGTCCAAAAATGTGTCTTCAAGAAAAATAAACCATATTTTATGTGGTAATTTTTGTTGTAGTTTATCATAATAAGATATATGAATAACACTTCAAGGTGCAGTTCACACTTAATCCGCTAGATAGCAGCAGAGCACTTTGAATAAAACAAAATAAAGTGAGAATATTAGAAATTGTTCGCTGCTTTATTGTAATTTACTTCCAGTAACTGCTGTACAAGCAATATTTTTGTTATTTATTCATTTTAGTACTTCCTTAATCTGTTGATTTTAAACATGGGCATAATTTATTTTAAAAATGTTTATGACATTTACTGTAATTATAACTTTTTTTATATTATAATCTCGATTTTTTTTTTAATCTAATAAATTCAACACCGATAATTTCAAATTTTTGTCTAATAATTTTGAATTTTATTGTATCATTTTGGTTTTCTTATCTCATAATTTCGACCTTTTTTGTATCTCACAATGATGACGTACAAAGGAGGTATTTTTCAAACTATTAATGTTACCTTTCTTAGACAATATTCGTCCAAAAATGTGTCTTCAAGAAAAATAAACCATCTTTTATGTGGTAATTGTTGTAGTTTATCATAATAAGATTTTTACTACGGTATATGAATAACACTTCTAGGTGCAGTTCACACTTAATCCGCTAGATGGCAGCAGAGCACTTTGAATGAGATTCCTTGCCTTAGAACAAAATAAAGTGATAATATTACATATTGTTCGCTGCTTTATTCTTATTTACTTACAGTAACTGCTGTACAAGCAATATTTTTGTTATTTATTCATTTTAATACTTTCTTAATATATTGTTTTTAAACATGGGTATAATGTTTTATTTTATTTTTATTTTTATGATAGTCACTGTAATTGTATCTTTTTATCTCATAATCTCGATTTTTTTTTTTTGAATCTAATAAATTCGACTCGATAATTTCAATTTTTTGTCTAATAATTTTGAATTTTATCTTATAGTTTTTGGTTTTCTTATCTCATAATGTCGACCTTTTTTTTTTTTTTATTTCACAGTGATGACATACAAAAGAGGTATTTTTCAAACTATTAATGTTACCTTTTTTAGACAATATTCGTCCAAAAATGTGTCTTCAAGAAAAATAAACCATCTTTTATTTGGTAATTTTTGTTGTAGTTTATCATAATAAGATTTTTACTACGGTATATGAATAACACTTCAAGGTGCAGTTCACACTTAATCCGCTAGATAGCAGCAGAGCACTTTGAATAAAACAAAATAAAGTGAGAATATTAGAAATTGTTTGCTGCTTTATTGTAATTTACTTCCAGTAACTGCTGTACAAGCAATATTTTTGTTATTTATTAATTTTAGTACTTCCTTAATCTGTTGATTTTAAACATGGGTATAATTTATTTTAAAAATGTTTATGACATTTACTGTAATTATAACTTTTTTTATATTATAATCTCGATTTTTTTTTTTTTAATCTAATAAATTCAACTCCGATAATTTCACATTTTTGTCTAATAATTTTGAATTTTATTGTATAATTTTGGTTTTCTTATCTCATAATTTCGACCTTTTTTTTTTTTTTTATCTCCCAGTGATGACGTACAAAGGAGGTATTTTCCAAACTATTAATGTTACCTTTTTTAGACAATATTCGTCCAAAAATGTGTCTTCAAGAAAAATCAACCATCTTTTATGTGGTAATTTTTGTTGTAGTTTATCATAATAAGATTTTTACTACGGTATATGAATAACACTTCAAGGTGTAGTTCACACTTAATCCGCTAGATGGCAGCAGAGCACTTTGAATAAAACAAAATAAAGTGAGAATATTAGAAATTGTTTGCTGCTTTATTGTAATTTACTTCCAGTAACTGCTGTACAAGCAATATTTTTGTTATTTATTCATTTTAGTACTTCCTTAATCTGTTGATTTTAAACATGGGTGTAATTTATTTTAAAAATGTTTATGACATTTACTGTAATTATAACTTTTTTTATATTATAATCTCGATTTTTTTTTAATCTTATAAATTCAACTACGATAATTTCATTTTTTTGTCTAATAATTTTGAATTTTATTGTATCATTTTGGTTTTCTTATCTCATAATTTCGACCTTTTTTGTATCTCACAATGATGACGTACAAAGGAGGTATTTTTCAAACTTTTAATGTTACCTTTCTTAGACAATATTCGTCCAAAAATGTGTCTTCAAGAAAAATAAACCATCTTTTATGTGGTAATTTTTGTTGTAGTTTATCATAATAAGATATATGAATAACACTTCAAGGTGCAGTTCACACTTAATCCGCTAGATGGCAGCAGAGCACTTTGAATAAAACAAAATAAAGTGAGAATATTAGAAATTGTTTGCTGCTTTATTGTAATTTACTTCCAGTAACTGCTGTACAAGCAATATTTTTGTTATTTATTCATTTTAGTACTTCCTTAATCTGTTGATTTTAAACATGGGCATAATTTATTTTAAAGATGTTTATGACATTTACTATAATTATAACTTTTTTTATATTATAATCTCGATTTTTTTTAAATCTAATAAATTCAACTACGATAATCCAATTTTTCGTCTAATAATTTTGAATTTTATTGTATAATTTTGGTTTTCTTATCTCATAATTTCGACCTTTTTTGTATCTCACAATGATGATGTACAAAGGAGGTATTTTTCAAACTTTTAATGTTACCTTTTTTAGACAATATTCGTCCAAAAATGTGTCTTCAAGAAAAATAAACCATCTTTTATGTGGTAATTGTTGTTGTAGTTTATCATAATAAGATTTTTACTACGGTATATGAATAACACTTCAAGGTGCAGTTCACACTTAATCCGCTAGATAGCAGCAGAGCACTTTGAATAAAACAAAATAAAGTGAGAATATTAGAAATTGTTTGCTGCTTTATTGTAATTTACTTCCAGTAACTGCTGTACAAGCAATATTTTTGTTATTTATTAATTTTAGTACTTCCTTAATCTGTTGATTTTAAATATGGGCATAATTTATTTTAAAAATGTTTATGACATTTACTGTAATTATAACTTTTTTTATATTATAATCTCGTTTTTTTTTAAATCTAATAATTTCACATTTTTGTCTAATAATTTTGAATTTTATTGTATAATTTTGTTTTTCTTATCTCATAATTTCGACCTTTTTTGTATCTCACAATGATGACGTACAAAGGAGGTATTTTCCAAACTATTAATGTTACCTTTCTTAGACAATATTCGTCCAAAAATGTGTTTTCAAGAAAAATAAACCATCTTTTATGTGGTAATTTTTGTTGTAGTTTATCATAATAAGATATATGAATAACACTTCAAGGTGCAGTTCACACTTAATCCGCTAGATAGCAGCAGAGCACTTTGAATAAAACAAAATAAAGTGAGAATATTACAAATTGTTTGCTGCTTTATTGTAATTTACTTCCAGTAACTGCTGTACAAGCAATATTTTTGTTATTTATTAATTTTAGTACTTCCTTAGTCTGTTGATTTTAAACATGGGCATAATTTATTTTAAAAATGTTTATGACATTTACTGTAATTATAACTTTTTTTATACTATAATCTCGATTTTTTTTAATCTAATAAATTCAAATCCGATAATTTCACATTTTTGTCTAATAATTTTGAATTTTATTGTATAATTTTGGTTTTCTTATCTCATAATTTCGACCTTTTTTTTGTATCTCACAATGATGACGTACAAAGGAGGTATTTTTCAAACTATTAATGTTACATTTCTTAGACAATATTTGTCCAAAAATGTGTCTTCAAGAAAAATAAACCATCTTTTATGTGGTAATTTTTGTTGTAGTTTATCATAATAAGATATATGAATAACACTTCAAGATGCAGTTCACACTTAATCCGCTAGATAGCAGCAGAGCACTTTGAATAAAACAAAATAAAGTGAGAATATTAGAAATTGTTTGCTGCTTTATTGTAATTTACTTCCAGTAACTGCTGTACAAGCAATATTTTTGTTATTTATTCATTTTAGTACTTCCTTAATCTGTTGATTTTAAACATGGGCATAATTTATTTTAAAAATGTTTATGACATTTACTGTAATTATAACTTTTTTTATATTATAATCTCGATTTTTTTTTTAATCTAATAAATTAAACTCCGATAATTTCACATTTTTGTCTAATAATTTTGAATTTTATTGTATAATTTTGGTTTTCTTATCTCGTAATTTCGACCTTTTTTGTATCTCACAATGATGACGTACAAAAGAGGTATTTTTCAAACTATTAATGTTACCTTTCTTAGACAATATTCGTCCAAAAATGTGTCTTCAAGAAAAATAAACCATCTTTTATGTGGTATTTTTTGTTGTAGTTTATCATAATAAGATTTTTACTACAGTATATGAATAACACTTCAAGGTGCAGTTCACACTTAATCCGCTAGATAGCAGCAGAGCACTTTGAATAAAACAAAATAAAGTGAGAATATTACAAATTGTTTGCTGCTTTATTGTAATTTACTTCCAGTAACTGCTGTACAAGCAATATTTTTGTTATTTATTCATTTTAGTACTTCCTTAATCTGTTAAATTTAAACATGGGTGTAATTTATTTTAAAAATGTTTATGACATTTACTGTAATTATAACTTTTTTTATATTATAATCTCGATTTTTTTTTTTTAATCTAATAAATTCAACTCCGATAATTTCACATTTTTGTCTAATAATTTTGAATTTTATTGTATAATTTTGGTTTTCTTATCTCATAATTTCGACCTTTTTTGTATCTCACAATGATGACGTACAAAGGAGGTATTTGTCAAACTATTAATGTTACCTTTTTTAGACAATATTCGTCCAAAAATGTGTCTTCAAGAAAAATAAACCATCTTTTATGTGGTAATTTTTGTTGTAGTTTATCATAATAAGATTTTTACTACGGTATATGAATAACACTTCAAGGTGCAGTTCACACTTAATCCGCTAGATAGCAGCAGAGCACTTTGAATAAAACAAAATAAAGTGAGAATATTACAAATTGTTTGCTGCTTTATTGTAATTTACTTCCAGTAACTGCTGTACAAGCAATATTTTTGTTATTTATTCATTTTAGTACTTTTTTAATGTTGATTTTAAACATGGGTATAATTTATTTTTAAAATGTTTATGACATTTACTGTAATTATAACTTTTTTATATCATAATTTCGTTTTTTTTAATCTAACAAATTAGACTCCGATAATTTAAATTTTTTGTCTAATTTTATTGTATAATTTTGGTTTTCTTATCTCATAATTTCGATTTTCCTTTTTAATCTCACAATGATGACGTAGAAAGGAGGTATTTTTCAAACTATTAATGTTACCTTTCTTAGACAATATTTGTCCAAAAATGTGTCTTCAAGAAAAATAAACCATCTGTTATGTGGTATTTTTTGTTGTAGTTTACCATATTAAGATTTTTACTACAGTATACAGGTAAAAGCCAGTAAATTAGAATATTTTGAAAAACTTGATTTATTTCAGTAATTGCATTCAAAAGGTGGAACTTGTACATTATATTTATTCATTGCACACAGACTGATGCATTCAAATGTTTATTTCATTTAATTTTGATGATTTGAAGTGGCAACAAATGAAAATCCAAAATTCCGTGTGTCACAAAATTAGAATATTACTTAAGGCTAATACAAAAAAGGGATTTTTAGAAATGTTGGCCAACTGAAAAGTATGAAAATGAAAAATATGAGCATGTACAATACTCAATACTTGGTTGTAGCTCCTTTTGCCTCAATTACTGCGTTAATGCGGCGTGGCATGGAGTCGATGAGTTTCTGGCACTGCTCAGGTGTTATGAGAGCCCAGGTTGCTCTGATAGTGGCCTTCAACTCTTCTGCGTTTTTGGGTCTGGCATTCTGCATCTTCCTTTTCACAGATTTTCTATGGGGCTAAGGTCAGGGGAGTTGGCGGGCCAATTTAGAACAGAAATACCATGGTCCGTAAACCAGGCACGGGTAGATTTTGCGCTGTGTGCAGGCGCCAAGTCCTGTTGGAACTTGAAATCTCCATCTCCATAGAGCAGGTCAGCAGCAGGAAGCATGAAGTGCTCTAAAACTTGCTGGTAGACGGCTGCGTTGACCCTGGATCTCAGGAAACAGAGTGGACCGACACCAGCAGATGACATGGCACCCCAAACCATCACTGATGGTGGAAACTTTACACTAGACTTCAGGCAACGTGGATCCTGTGCCTCTCCTGTCTTCCTCCAGACTCTGGGACCTCGATTTCCAAAGGAAATGCAAAATTTGCATGGTTGGGTGATGGTTTGGGGTGCCATGTCATCTGCTGGTGTCGGTCCACTCTGTTTCCTGAGATCCAGGGTCAACGCAGCCGTCTACCAGCAAGTTTTAGAGCACTTCATGCTTCCTGCTGCTGACCTGCTCTATGGAGATGGAGATTTCAAGTTCCAACAGGACTTGGCGCCTGCACACAGCGCAAAATCTACCCGTGCCTGGTTTACGGACCATGGTATTTCTGTTCTAAATTGGCCCGCCAACTCCCCTGACCTTAGCCCCATAGAAAATCTGTGGGGTATTGTGAAAAGGAAGATGCAGAATGCCAGACCCAAAAACGCAGAAGAGTTGAAGGCCACTATCAGAGCAACCTGGGCTCTCATAACACCTGAGCAGTGGCAGAAACTCATCGACTCCATGCCACGCCGCATTAACGCAGTAATTGAGGCAAAAGGAGCTCCAACCAAGTATTGAGTATTGTACATGCTCATATTTTTCATTTTCATACTTTTCAGTTGGCCAACATTTCTAAAAATCCCTTTTTTGTATTAGCCTTAAGTAATATTCTAATTTTGTGACACACGGAATTTTGGATTTTCATTTGTTGCCACTTCAAATCATCAAAATTAAATGAAATAAACATTTGAATGCATCAGTCTGTGTGCAATGAATAAATATAATGTACAAGTTACACCTTTTGAATGCAATTACTGAAATAAATCACGTTTTTCAAAATATTCTAATTTACTGGCTTTTACCTGTATGAACACTTCAAAATGCAGTTCACACTTAATCCGCTAGATGGCAGCAGAGCATTTTGAATGAGATTCCTTGCCTTAAAACAAAATAAAGTGATAATATTACATATTGTTCCGCACAAGCCTGGATTTATTCTTATTTACTTACAGTAACTGCTGTACAAGCAATATTTTTGTTATTTATTAATTTTAGTACTTTCTTTATATGTTGTATTCAAACACAAGTATAATTTATTTGTTTTAAACTCTTATGACATTCACTGTAATTATGACTTTTTATCTCACGATGTCGATTTTCTTTTTAAGACTCAGAGAATTTTAACTTTTTGTCTAATAATTTTGACTTTTTATCTTATAATTTTGGTTTTCTTATCTCATAATTTCGATTTTTCTTTTTTTCCATCTCACAATGATGACGTACCAAGGAGGTATTTTTCCATATGTGCTTACATACTATGGTTTATTTCTTAATAAATCATATAATTTTGAGAAACGATTGCAATACGATAACAAATACAAATGTATTAATTTGGAGGAGAATCATTTAGTGCAGTCAAACCAAAGCTTCAATCAAAACTTTTGAAATGTGAGGCTTTTGCGCCCTCTAGCGGCCATACGAAATAACTACAATAAAAACACTGCATTGAATATACTAACATTTGCCCTCAGCCGTCATATCGATGTTAAACGCGCCGATATCACACAATTATGTGAATGAAAAGATTCCAGAAGTCATACTCAGACTATCAAACATCACTTTTTTTACGTATCTCCTTGAAAACAAACTTTAAATAAGCCAAACGAGACAAAAGTGCCTCACCTGAACCCAATGAGCTAACAAGGTCCACCTGGACAAGACCCAAACGGAAGGAGAGCGCTGATTGGACGGCCAAAACATGACACTGGAGAATATCATAATTAGACACAAAGGCAGCAACTAATCAAACAAGGGAAGACTAATAACATCTAAACTTCCTCTACTATCAATCAAGGTATCCGCGGGGTCTTAAAAAATCTATTAAAAAAAGTCTTAAATCCAATAATTTGAATTTAAGGCAAAAATTCTCCAAAGATCTCATAAAAGGTCTTAAATACGATCTTGAAAGGTCTTAAAAAGTCTTAAATTTGGCTTGTTGAAACCTGCAGAGACCCTGATCAATAAACAAGAACCACTTTTAGGTGTATTTGTTTTTTTCCCCTCATCTGAGATGAACGAGCGTCGACCTTTAACCCCACAACAAGCCCTTTCTACCTCGTCACACGCGTCGTGTTTACGCGGGACGCGGAACCTTTCCAGCCCACATTGTTCCAGAAGGCGACCCGCTGCTGTCAGCTGTGCCTTCTTCCAAGTCCCAGGCCGCCCTTTGAAGTGGCGCTGGGGTCTGACTGTGTTGCCCTTGTCCTTTTTTAACGTGTCTCTTCAAAACATTGGCAGAACTTCAAAACACGCCGATTTGAAGGAGATTACGCAGAACTAGGTTAGAACTATCAAAGTCTACAGCTGCCCGTTTACATTGTGTTCCTTTTGAGGATCGAGATCTGATGCGGATTAACAAAGAACATAATTACTAGATAATACGTGTTTAAGTACACACAATCTCATTGTCTGTCAAATCCATCACATCCAGACAACTACAGTATCAAATAAGAGAGTTAGCTGATTATTCGGATCGTCCTGATCCAACACTGATATCGGAAGTCGGTATAAAAATCGGATTATTTCGTCTTGCATCCAGAATCTTTGGACATCCGGTTGTAATCGAAATGTCCTTTTCTTGTTCTTTAGGCGAGTCATTACTAAAAGGTAAACGTAGTTGTCTAGATCAGACCTGGGCAAAATACGGCCCATTAAGATTTTCAATCGGGCCCGCCGGACGTTCTACAGCATAGGTGTCAAAGTCAAGGCCCGGGGGCCAGATCTGGCCCGCCACTTCATTTTATCTGGCCCGCAAACACCTGGAAATATGTTTTAATAATATTTTCTCACTAAATGTAATGAAGCCCAGACTTCCCTCTCCCCAGCCACTTCGTCCAGCTCCTCCCGGGGGATCCCGAGGCGTTCCCAGGCCAGCCGGGAGACATAGTCTTCCCAACGTGTCCTGGGTCTTCCCCGTGGCCTCCTACCGGTCGGACGTGCCCTAAACACCTCCCGAGGGAGGCGATCGGGTGGCATCCTGACCAGATGCCCGAACCACCTCATCTGACTCCTCTCCATGTGGAGGAGCAGCGGCTTTATTTTGAGCTCCCCCCGGATGGCAGAGCTTCTCACCCTATCTCTAAGGGAGAGCCTTGCCACCCGGCGGAGGAAACTCATTTCGGCCGCTTGTACCCGTGATCTTGTCCTTTCGGTCATAACCCAAAGCTCATGACCATAGGTGAGGATGGGAACGTAGATCGACCGGTAAATTGAAAGCTTTGCCTTCCGGCTCAGCTCCTTCTTCACCACAACGGATCGATACAGCGTCCGCATTACTGAAGACGCCGCACCGATCCGCCTGTCGATCTCACGATCCACTCTTCCCTCACTCGTGAACAAGACTCCGAGGTACTTGAACTCCTCCACTTGGGGCAGGGTCTCCTCCCCATCCCGGAGATGGCACTCCACCCTTTTCCGGGCGAGAACCATGGACTCTGACTTGAAAGTGACGATTTTTGGACCTAGTCACTTCACACTCGGCTGCGAACCGATCCAGCGAGAGTTGAAGATCCTGGCCAGATGAAGCCATCAGGACCACATCATCTGCAAAAAGCAGAGACCTAATCCTGCAGCCACCAAACCGGATCCCCTCAACGCCTTGACTACGCCTAGAAATTCTGTCCATAAAAGTTATGAACAGAAACGGTGACAAAGGGCAGCCTTGGCGGAGTCCAACCCTCACTGGAAACGTGTCCGACTTACTACCGGCAATGCGGACCAAGCTCTGACACTGATCATACAAGGAGCGGACCGCCAAAATCAGACAGTCCGATACCCCATACTCTCTGAGCACTCCCCACAGGATTTCCCGAGGGACACGGTCGAATGCCTCCTCCAAGTCCACAAAGCACATGTAGACTGGTTTGGCAAACTCCCATGCACCCTCAAGGATCCTGCCGAGAGTATAGAGCTGGTCCACAGTTCCACGACCAGGACGAAAACCACACTGTTCCTCCTAAATCCGAGGTTCGACTATCCGGCGTAGCCTCCTCTCCAGTACACCTGAATAGACCTTACCGGGAAGGCTGAGGAGTGCGATCCCACGATAGTTAGAACACACCCTCCGGTTCCCCTTCTTAAAGAGAGGAACCACCACCCCGGTCTGCCAATCCAGAGGTACCTCCCCCGATGTCCACGCGATGCTGCAGAGTCTTGTCAACCAAGACAGCCCCACAGCATCCAGAGCCTTTATTAAATATTACAGAATATTATCATACTTTCCAAACATGTTTTTGTCTAAATAAATATACTTACTTTACAGCAAACTACCCATCAAATTAATAAAAATTACAATGCATTTTACGTTGTTATTTATAGCATATTACTGTATATTGAAAAAAACTACTACAGTTTTTTGCGTTCAAATTCTGTTGACTGATCTGCCAGTTTGTGACTGTAAGATCTTGTTTTTAATGGTATATTACTGGAAATGGAAAGACGGTACATTTGTCTTTACGGTAGAAAAATTGTGCTGTTTCTCCATGAACAAAATAATGTTGTAAAAACCAAAAATTCTGGCAATTAAGTTGACAGATTTTTCCGTAAAAAAATCCCCAAAAAACATTTTTTTCCATATACCGTAAAATGTGGTAAAAAATAAAAAATATATATATTTTGCAGTAAACTCTTGTAAATGTAAAGCTTTTACATTAAAATCGACTGTGTACTTAAAACAATTTATATAATTAATAATGAAATCCAGACAATTTTTCTAACATTAAGCACTACAAAATAAAAGTATGTGTGATTCCTGATGATACGGTATCGGATCAGTGTAGTTATTGGCCATACACAAGGCTCCAATATCGGTATTGTGTATCGGAAGGATAGTTCTAGTATATGGTCAATCCTACAGGGTTAAGGTCGATATTTTCTATTATCACAAAATCGGTTTTTTTGTCGACAAAAGCACGGGAACAACCAGTCTACATGTGTTTTGTGGACTTGGAGAAGGCATTCGACCGTGACCCTCGAGAAGTTCTGTGGGGATATTCACAATATTCAGAATAATAGTTCGGATTGAATTGAATTGAGTGTGAAGCGACTGGGATGAGAATCAGCACCTCCAAGTCCGAGTCCATGGTTCTCGCCCGGGAAAGGGTGGAGTGCCATCTCCGGGTTGGGGAGGAGATCTTGCCCCAAGTGGAGGAGTTCAAGTACCGCGGAGTCTTGTTCACGAGTGAGGGAAGAGTGGATGGTGAGATCGACAGGCGGATCGGTAAATGGTAAATGGGTTGTACTTGTATAGCGCTTTTCTACCTTCAAGGTACTCAAAGCGCTTTGACACTACTTCCACATTTACCCATTCACACACACATTCACACACTGATGGAGGGAGCTGCCATGCAAGGCGCTAACCAGCACCCATCAGGAGCAAGGGTGAAGTGTCTTGCTCAGGACACAACGGACATGACGAGGTTGGTACTAGGTGGGGATTGAACCAGGGACCCTCGGGTCGCGCACGGCCATTCTTCCACTGCGCCACGCCGTCCCATCGGTGCGGCGTCTTCAGTAATGCGGACTTTGTATCGATCCGTTGTGGTGAGGAAGGAGCTGAGCTGGAAGGCAAAGCTCTCAATTTACCGGTCGATCTATGTTCCCATCCTCACCTATAGTCATGAGCTTTGGGTTATGACCGAAAGGACAAGATCACGGGTACAAGCGGCCCAAATGAGTTTCCACCGCCGAGTGGCGGGTCTCTCCCTTAGAGATAGGGTGAGAAGCTCTGTCATCCGGGAGGAACTCAAAGTAAAGCCGCTGCTCCTCCACATGGAGAGGAGCCAGATGAGGTGGTTCGGGCATCTGCTCAGGATGCCACCCGAATGCTTAATGTTTAGGGCATGTCCGACCGGCAGGAGGCCACGGGGAAGACCCAGGACACGTTGGGAAGACTATGTCTCCCGGCTGGCCTGGAAACGCCTCGGGATCCCCCAGGAGGAGCTGGACGACGTGGTTGGGGAGAGGGAAGTCTGGGCTTCTCTGCTTAGGCTGCTGCCCCCGCGACCCGACCTCAGATAAGCGGAAGAAAATGGATGGATGGAGTTCTGATTGATCTGTATAGTCAGTGTCAGAGCTTGGTCCGCATTGCTGGCCGTAAGTCAGACCTGTTTCCAGTGAGGGTTGGACTGCGCCAGGTCTGCCCCTTTGTCACCGTTTCTGTTTCCAACTTTTATGGACAGCGCAGTCAGGGTGTTGAGGGGATCCGGTTTGGTGGCTGTAGGATTCAGTCCCTGCTTTTTGCGGATAATCTGGCTTCATCTGGCCAGGATCTTCAGCCAACACTGGATTGGTACGCCGCTGAGTGTGAAGCGACTGGGTGCAAAAATCGGCACTTTCAAGTCCGAGTCCGAGTCCAAGGGTGGAGTGCCAACTCCGGGTTGGGGATGAGACCCTGCCCCAAAGGGAGAAGGGGTCTTTTCTCGCAATGAGGTAAGAGTTGATCGTGAGATCGACAGGCAGATCGGTGCTGCGTCTTCAGTGATCTCAATTTACCCGTCGATTTACGTCCCTATTCTCACCTACGGTCATGAGCTTTGGGTTATGACTGAAAGGACAATATCTCGAGTACAAGCGGCCAAAATTAGTTTCTTCTGTCGGGTGGCGCGGCTCTCCCTTAAAGATCGAGTGAGAAGCCCTGTCATCCGAGAGGAGCCAGATGAGGTGGTTCGGACATCTGAGCGCCTCCCTGGAGAGGTCTTTAGGGCACGTTCGACCCGTAGGAGGCCACAGGGAAGACCCAGGACACACTGGAGAGACTATGTTGCATTGGGATCCCCCTAAAGAGCTGGACGAATTAGCTGGGGAGAGGTAAGTCTGGGCTTCTCTGCTTAGGCTGCTGCCCCTGTGACCCGACTTCGATGGATGGATGTTTCCAAACCTAGGAAATGAGACTCAATAGTAGTTTTTGCTTTTTCAATTAGTCTCACTATTTACGTAATAATAAAAAAATACATATTATTGTTTATTTAAATTACAGAGGTGATCAAAAATGTCATCATTCAATGAACATACTGCCCGTGTAGCTACTTGCTCCTGGATCTGAACCCAGATTTGTTCAGGACATTTTAACAAAAGTTGTCTTATATTTGCGTCAATACGATCCTTACATTTGTTATGATATTTTAAGACCCCAGCCCGGTCAACAATGGGTGGGACTTAAGTCACTTCTGGTACAATGACTCCTCTTGACTGTTTGCATGCGTGTGATGCTAATTGTCTGTCCGGCATGTTTGCTTGGTGCTGACACACGGTGCCGCCGCCGCCGCCGCCATTCATCTGCTCGGCTACTGGACACACAAGGCAGCTTGGAATGCGTGTATGGGAGAGGACGGCCTCTTCTTCTGCTGTCATCCTTGTTTGCTCGCTATTGTTCGCAACTTCTGTGTGGAAACGAGTGATTTATGCTCGCGGTGACAACCACGAGTGTCTGGGCCAAGGTGGCGCCTACAGGTTTGTTCATCATTGTGTAACCAGTTGTGTAGTTAGGATTGTGCGTGTTTAACAACAATTTGTTTTGGAGCTGGTAAAAGGTTGTGACGCATTGGTCACATTTTAAAGATGCAGAGGGAAGGTGTTCAATACGCAGATGTGCTCCCGTCGCCAACTACTGGCCTGGCATGCAAATTACAGTTTTGAGTTGCAAGTCTTCTCGTATACATCAGCAAGTCCCAGGTTCTTTGCAAATATGCCTCGCTGGGCTATAAAAGTTACGTGAGCTCAGAGCAATCCTACTGGATGATCGGGGCCAACTCCGGGTTGGGGAGGAGACCCTGCCCCAAGGTGAGAAGTTCAAGTACCTCTGGGTCTTTTTCCCAAGCATAAACACTCTATGCGTGTGGTTGTTTAGAGCCACAACCTCTTGGGCAGGGATATTTAACTAAATTGTTTTGGGGCGCACATTTCCAAAAAGCTAAGGACCAGGGGGGCCGGAGTTCTCCCTTCACCATTACTCTTATTTTTTATTTTTTGAAGAACCAGTGTCCTTAACTGTATACATTTTATTTTAGTCAGAGTTACAGGAGCTTCGGCAAAAAAGCTAGTCAAAGATCCTCCCTACGACAGCACTCTAGTGTTGTTATGAATCTGCTGAGTTTCTCACAAGTTTGCCGCGAGCCACCAGTTGAATAGCCTGAATGATGAAAAAGAAGGGACCTAAAGTGGAGCCTTGAGGAACACCACGAGTTTAACTAAGTAAGTTGAACAAATGACGACTGACTGCATCTGAAGGAAACAAGCTACGGCAACCACTTAGTCACAAAAATCACATTGCGAAAAGGAGAGGACTTAAAGGGGAGCTTTGAGGAACGCCTTAGTTATGAAAATCACAAGTTTGGACCCCCGTGTTCGATGTTTGCTTGCAAGATTAAAACTTCAATTCAAGGATCTGTCAATGTGTTTACGCTGGTCCAAGTTCCTCTACACAACAGGAGCACTCTAGTGTGTTGAGGACATTTGCTGCTAAAAGGAGAGAGAGAGGACCTAAAATGGAACCCTGACAAACACCACTAGTATAACTAAAGAAATTGAACAACTGACTGCTGACTGGTAGGGTCTATTCAGGTGTACTGGAGAAAAGGCTGTGCCGAATAGTAGAACCTCGGATTAAGGAGGAGTAGTGTGGTTTTCTTCCTGGTTGTGGAACTGTGCACCAACTTTATACTCTCGGCAGGGTCCTTGAGGGTGCATGGGAGTTTGCCCGACCAGTCTACATGTGTTTTGTGGACTTGGAGAAGGCATTCGACCGTGAATTGACTTACGTGGACCCCGACTTAAACAAGTTGAAAAACGTATTGGGGTGTTACCATTTAGTGGTCAATTGTACGGAATATGTACTGTACTGTGCAATCTACTAATTAAAGTTTCAATCAATCAATCAATCAGTCCCTTGGGAAGTCCTGTGGAGAGCGCTCAGAGTATAGGGTATTGGATCGCCTGATTGTGGCGGTGCGCTCCCTGTATGATCGGTTTCAGAGCTTGATCCGCAGTAAATCAGACCCGTTTCCAGTGAGGGCTGGACTATGCCAGGTCTGCCCCTTTGTCACCGATTCTGTTTGCAACTTTTTTGGGCAGAATTTCTATGCGCAGTCAGGGCTTTGAGGGGATCTGGTTTGGTGGCGGTAGGATTCGGTTTCTGCTTTTTGCAGATGATGTGTTCCTGATGGCTTCATCTGGCCAGGATCTTCAGCCAACACTGGATCGGTTCACAGCTGAGTGTGAAGCGACTGGGTCCAAAAATCGTCACTTTCAAGTCAGAGTCCATGGTTCTTGCCCAGAAAGGGGTGGAATGCCAACTCCGAGTTGGGGAGGAGACCCTGCCCCCAAGGGGGGAAGTTCAAGTACCTCGGGGTCTTTCTCACAAGTGAGTGAAGATTGGATCGTGAGATCGACAGGCGGATCGGTGCAGCGTCTTCAGTGATGCGGACCCTGCATTGGTCGTCTCAATTTACCCGTCGATCTACATCCCTATTCTCACCTACGGTCATGAGCTTTGGGTTTTGACCGAAAGGACAAGATCTTGGGTACAAGCGGCCAAAAATACTTTCCTCCGTCGACTGGCGGGGCGCTCCCTTAGAGATAGGGTGAGAAGCTCATAGTAAAGCCGCTGCTCCTCCACATCGAAAGGAGCCAGATGAGGTGGTTTGGGTATCTGGTCAGAATGTCCCCCAAATGCCTCCCTTGGGATACGTTTAGGGCACATCCGACCGGTAGGAGACCTCGGGGAAGACCCAGGACACGTTGGGGAGGAGACCCTGCCCCAAGGGGGGAAGTTCAAGTACCTCGGGGTCTTTCTCACAAGTGAGTGAAGATTAGATTGTGAGATCGACAGGCGGATCGGTGCAGCGTCTTCAGTGATGCGGACCCTGCATCGGTCGTCTCAATTTACCCGTCGATCTACATCCCTATCTTCACCTACGGTCATGAGCTTTGGGTTATGACCGAAAGGACAAGATCTTGGGTACAAGCGGCCAAAAATACTTTCCTCCGTCGACTGGCGGGGCTCTCCCTTAGAGATAGGGTGAGAAGCTCATAGTAAAGCCGCTGCTCCTCCACATCGAAAGGAGCCAGATGAGGTGGTTTGGGTATCTGGTCAGAATGTCCCCCAAATGCCTCCCTTGGGATGCGTTTAGGGCACATCCGACCGGTAGGAGACCTCGGGAAAGACCCAGGACACGTTGGGGAGGAGACCCTGCCCCAAGGGGGGAAGTTCAAGTACCTCGGGGTCTTTCTCACAAGTGAGTGAAGATTAGATCGTGAGATCGACAGGCGGATCGGTGCAGCGTCTTCAGTGATGCGGACCCTGCATCGGTCGTCTCAATTTACCCGTCGATCTACATCCCTATTCTCACCTACGGTCATGAGCTTTGGGTTTTGACCGAAAGGACAAGATCTCGGGTACAAGCGGCCAAAAATACTTTCCTCCGTCGACTGGCGGGGCTCTCCCTTAGAGATAGGGTGAGAAGCTCATAGTAAAGCCGCTGCTCCTCCACATCGAAAGGAGCCAGATGAGGTGGTTTGGGTATCTGGTCAGAATGTCCCCCAAATGCCTCCCTTGGGATGCGTTTAGGGCACATCCGACCGGTAGGAGACCTCGGGGAAGACCCAGGACACGTTGGAGAGACTATGTCTCCCGGCTGGCCTGAGAGCGCCTTGGGATTCCCCCAGGAAGAGCTGGGCGAAGTGGCTGGGTAGAGGGAAGTCTGGGCTTCCCCGCTTAGGCTACTGTCCCCCATGAGATGGATGGACTACTGACCACATCTGAAGTAAACAAGGTACAGGAACACCTTAGTTACATAAATCAGATATTTGTACCAGCCAAAAAGGAGGAGAGGACTTAAAGGTTGTAATAACAAGTTTGGAGTCCAGCGTTCTATGTTTGTGAGCAAATTTAAAATGTCAATGCACAGATCTGTCAATGGGTTTACAGTTTTTTGGGATTTGCTGCGAAAATGTTCGTCTCCTAAGTTTTGAACTGAACTCAACGGTGTCATTTGGACCCCGGGCCTCCAGTTGAAAAGCCCTTCACTAGCAGGTGTACTGTAACTTTAAATGTTGTTTTCAGGACTTTGTTGTCTTTGGAACAAACACCTCAGGTTATCCAAAGGCTCAGCGAGAAGGCTTTTAATGAAGTTCTTCTCCTATCCGCCCTTCTTTGCCATTTCCTCCGCAGCATCTGATATTGTTGATCTTGTTTTGCTTTCGTACTTCCTGACAAAAAATGAATAGTGGCTCTGTCATGTCGGGCGGCTGCGGGGTTCTGGCTCGTCTCCTTCCTGTTGCCTGTTTTATCTTGCGAGCTGTCTGGCCTGCTTGGGTGTCACAGAGACACTCTCAGACAGAACGCCGGGTGGTTGACCTTAAGGAACCTGGTGGCCCCACCTTTGCTCACATCCCCTGTGCAGGACAGGAAGCTCCTGGGTGCTCCTTCCTTCCTCGGACTGCGACACAGGAGGCACCAATGTTAGTTTTTAGATGCACAAACGTAAACAAGGATGGTGGGAAGTCCAAAGGGAGGCAGGGGGGGGTTCGCCCTGAGGTCCTAATTTTTTCCCGCTGGCCATTACTGTGACAGACTGTTTACAATTACTGACGGATTAGGTTTACTTTCGGATTTATGTTGCTCAGCTCAAAAGTATAAACAACACCACGCTGTTCTAGATGAACGCTGCCCGCCGGGACCCTGGGAGCTGACTGAAAATGTGAGACCTTCAGGAAAAACATACTGACGGCCAAAGTATGACCGACTTTACTAAACATGGAGGCCAATAATTCAAATACAAGTATTGTCGGTTGGGTGGTTAGCAGGATTATGCAAACTTCCCTCCAAAATAAAATGGTTTAGGGTTTAATAAATACAATACCGATAAATAAATCAAATACAAATGGGATAAACAGTTCCAATCCATCATTTCCATTTAATACAGAGCAAACTAATGTGTACACTAGTGTTGTCCCGTTACCAATATTTTGGTACTGGAACCAAAATGTATTTCGATACTTTTCTAAATAAAAGGTACCACAAAAAAATTGCATGTTTGGCTTTTATTTGAACAAAAAATCTTAGGGTACATGAAACATATTTTTATTATTAGTGTTATTTAGTCCTTAAATAAAATAGTGAACATACTAGACAACTTGTCTTTTAGTACACAAACAAAGACTCCTAATTAGTCTATGCAGTAACATATTGTGTCATTTATACACCTATTATTTTGTACACATTATGAGGGACAAACTGTAAAAAAATAATTATTAATCCACTTCTTCATTTACTGTTAATATCTGCTTATTTTCTGTTTCAACATGCTTTATCTACACTTCTGTTAAAATGTAATAATCACTTATTCTTCTCTTCTTTGATACTTTACATTAGTTTTGGATGATACCACACATTTAGGTATGGATCCAATACCAAGTAGTTACAGGATCATACATTGGTCATATTCAAAGTCCTCATGTGTCCAGGGACATATTTTCTGACTTTATAAACATAATATACATTTATAAAAAGGAAAAAAGATATTGATGTAATCATAGTAGTATCGACTAGACACGCTCCTGTACTTGGTATCATTACAGTGGATGTCAGGTGTAGATCCACCTATGGCATTTGTTTACATTGTGACGGCGGTGAGCTATTGTATCCTCCTACGGTGTGTAGTGAAGCATGTACTTTTCAAACACAGTATAGTACAGTTTTTGATTCAATAGTACCGCGATACTATACTAGTACCGATATACCGTACAACCCTAGTGTACACATAATAAAGCTTGTTATCTTTATCTTGACTTCCAGTTCCCGTTGTCTTTGTAGGCCTGTAGACCAGTTTTTCAGTCCGGTTTCACTTGTTTAGACTATGAGACAAGTTGATTGATAAATCATCTATCGGAAGAGCTTTTCATGAAACATTTGACTTGTTTATCATTCAGATTAATATTATTAAAGGAGAACATTATCACAATTTCAGAAGGGTTAAAACCATTAAAGCGGATGAGGGTATGTCTACAGAATATATTAATTGATGAAAACTTTATTCATTACTCGCGGTTTTACGTAAATTATTATACATAAACTGTGTTTACCAATAATTTAGCTTAAAAACTTTTTTTTTTTTCAATCATTCGAGTACATTCGGGTAGTCTTGTGGAATGCAGTATTTTGTGTCTATTTAGGTATGGTTAACCTGAGTGCTGAAATCGTGGAAAAATATATGTTCTTAGCGCATACTTGCCAACCCTCCCGGATTTTCCGGGAGACTCCCGAAATCCGGCGCCTCTCCCGAAAACCTCCCGGGACAAGTTTTCTCCCGAAAATCTCCCGAAATTCAGGCGGAGCTGGAGGCCACGCCCCCTCCAGCTCCATGCGGACCTGAGTCCGCTTTCCCACAATATAAAGAACGTCTACAGTAAAGCAGTTCGTCTGCCGTAAACAGCAATGTTGTGACACTATTAAACAGGACAATACTGCCATCTAGTGCATTTGATGAAAGCACTTTTGTGCGTGCCACACAGCAATGCATCATCAGAGCGCATGGTTAGAAAGATGGTGACAGAGAATAGAACAAGGATGGACAATTCAACCCTTAACTCAACAATGAGTAGATGAGTGTTATGTGTGTGTATATGTGTAAATAAATGAACACTGAAATTCAAGTATTTCTTTTATTTATATATATTATATATATATATATCCATTCTAGCTGTAAATATACTCCTCCCCTCTTAACCACGCCCCCGCCCCAACCACGCCCCCCCGCACCCACCCCCCACCTCCTGAAATTGGAGGTCTCAAGGTTGGCAAGTATGTCTTAGCGCGCCTGAAATGGGCTGTCTGCACTCTCAAAGTGCATGTTGTTGCCAAATGTATTTCATATGCTGTAAACCTAGTTCATAGTTGTTAGTTTCCTTTAATGCCAAACAAACACATACCAATCGTTGGTTAGAAGGCGATCGCCAAATTCGTCCTCGCTTTCTCCCGTGTCGCTGGCTGTCGTGTCGTTTTCGTGGGTTTCGCTTGCATACGGTTCAAACCGATATGGTTCAATAGCTTCAGTTTCTTCTTCAATTTCGTTTTCGCTACCTGCCTCCACACTACAACCATCCGTTTCAATACATGCATAATGTTGAATCGCTTAAGCCGCTGAAACCCGAGTCTGAATCCGAGCTAATGTCGCTATAGCTTGCTGTTCTTTCCGCCATGTTCGTTTGTGTTGGCATCACTGTGTGACGTCACAGGAAAATGGACGGGTGTTTATAACGATGGTTAAAATCAGGCACTTTGAAGCTTTTTTTAGGGATATTGCGTGATGGGTAAAATTTTGAAAAAAACTTCGAAAAATAAAATAAGCCACTGGGAACTGATTTTTAATGGTTTTAACCCTTCTGAAATTGTGATAATGTTCCCCTTTAAAGGTGTGGACAATGCTGAAGAAACAAGTCCATGTCAGAAAAGCAACACATTTAGCTGAACTGCAGCAATTTTGTGGTCAAGTGGTCAAGCAGAAGCTTGTGGATGGCTACCAAAAGCGCCTTATTGCAGGTAAACTTGCCGAGGGACATGTAAGCAAATATTAACATTGCTGTATGTATACTTTTGACCCTCACATTTTCAGTAGAGCCATAATAAATTCATAAAAGAAGCAAACTGCATGAATGTTTTTTGTGACCAACAAGTATGTGCGCCAATCACTACATCACAGGGGTGCTCATTACGTCGATCGCGAGCTACCGGTCGATCTCGGAGGGTGTGTCAGTCGATCACCAGCCAGGCATTAAAAAAATAGTCCTAAAAATGAGCGATCATAAATCTTCACTATGACGTCACTTTCGTCACTTGATTGACATTCACGGCACCCGAGGGTCTTCTGAGAAGACGCTGGCTGCTGCCAGCTCATTAAAATAACCGACAGGAAGGCGAGAAACACTTTATTTCAACAGACTCTGGCGCCGTACCTGTCGTCAAAACTCCAAATACCGACTGCACAGTTGCACAGTTGCGCTAACAAAATAAGAGTCTCAGAAAGCTGGGGTGCAAAAGCTAGCAAGCTACGGAGTTTGCCGACAATGTATTTCTTGTAAAGTGTATACAAAGGAGTACAGAAGCTGGACAAATAAGATGCCAAAACGCAACCACTTTCATGTGGTATTGGACAGAAAGGAGGACTTTTTTTCTCCTCCATTCGAAAATGCGGACGTTATCAGCACCACTGTCTGATTCCAATCAATGCAAGTCATCAGAATCAGGTAATACACCAACTTATATTATTGTCTTCATGAAAGAAAGGAATCTATGTGTTAAACATGCTTGTATTATCATTAAACACCTTAACTTGTTAACAATATTAACTATATGTGTTAAACATGCTTGTATTATCATTAAACACCTTTTACTTGTTAACAATATTAACTATATGTGTTAAACATGCTTGTATTATCTTTAAACACCTTTAACTTGTTAACAATATTAACTATATGTATTAAACATTCTTGTATTATCATTAAACACCTTTAATTTTTTAACAATATTAACTATGTGTTAAACATGCTTTCATTATCTTTAAAAACCTTTTACTTGTTAACAATATTAACTATATGTATTAAACATACTTGTATTATCATTAAACACCTTTAACTTGTTAACAATATTAACTATATGTATTAAACATGCTTGTATTATCATTAAACACCTTTAATTTTTTAACAATATTAACTATATGTGTTAAACATGCTTTCATTATCTTTAAAAAACCTTTTACTTGTTAACAATATTAACTATATGTATTAAACATACTTGTCTTATCATTAAACACCTTTTACTTTTTAACAATATTAACTATATGTATTAAACATACTTGTCTTATCATTAAACACCTTTTACTTTTTAACAATATTAACTATATGTGTTAAACATGCTTGTATTATCATTAAACACCTTTTAC
>NC_084554.2:4780000-4807500 GCF_033978685.3 Nerophis lumbriciformis | reverse complement strand
AAAAGACGCAATCTCTCCATCCGCACACGGGTTACTATTTCACAGCAACTGATATTCCTGTGAACCGCACTGTGGATACAACGGGAGCACGTACGGTGAATATTCGCACCACAGGGAATGAGAAGTCATCCTTCACTGTGGTTCTAGCTTGCCATGCTAATGGCCAGAAACTTCCACCCATGGTGATATTCAAAAGGAAGACCTTGCCAAAAGAGACCTTTCCAGCCGGCGTCATCATAAAAGCTAACTCGAAGGGATGGATGAAGAAAAGATGAGCGAGTGGTTAAGGTAAGTTTAAGTTTACGCGAAGAGGCCGGGTGGCTTTTTTCACGCAGCTCTGTCCATGTTGATATACGTACGTTTGTGATTGCACATTTGCGTACATTTTGGGAGTGAACAGAGTTGTTAGAACGCTGGTTTTTAATATATTATTAAAGTTTGACTGACCTATCTGACTGTTTTTTTGACATTCCTTTAGCGCAGTTAGATGCGGCTTACAACACGGGGCGGCTTATAGGTGGACAAAGTTTTGAAATATGCCGTTCATTGAAGGCGCGGCTTATAACCCAGGGCGCCTTATGGTGCGGAAAATACGGTAAGTCATACATGTCAACGAGATTTTATTTGAGCTTTGTCCAGCGACTTCGAAACTGCATTGAAGTGCAGGTTGACCATAGTTTACAGTTTAGCATTGTTAGGAAGATGGCGAATAGAGGGACGTGGGGGAAGAGTCAGATGTCTGATGGGTGTTACGTTGATGTTGCAGCAATGCAATGTCCAGAGCACAATTATTGAGGTGGTGAAGAGTGAGGTAATAAGATGGTCCGGGGCAGCAAAGGGGCAGGCTGTTCATTTAGCAGTCTCACAGCCTGAGGATACAGACTGTGAGACATTCTGGTGGTCCTGGCGCGAATCCATCTATACCTCCTTCCAGAGGTTAGCAGGTTGAAGAAGCCATGTGCTGGGTGGTATCTGTCCTTTAGGATGTTGTGTACTCGCTTTAGGCAGCGAGTTGTGTACATGGCACTCATCTCTGGGAGTATCGTCCTTGTCATTTCCCCCGCCGCTTTAACCACTCGCTGGAGGGCCTGTTGGTTCGCTTTAGTGCAGCTAGCAAACCACACTAAAAAGCCGTAAGTGAGGACACTGCTGATGGCACAGTTGTAAAATTTGACCATTGATTTCTGCGGAATGTTTGCGCATTTTAGTTTCCTCAAAAAAAAAAGACGTTGTTGGGCCTTTCCGACTGTAGGAGCAGTGTTAATGTCCCAGCATAGATCTTCTGAAGAGTTAGAATTTCCAGGAAAACCGGAATTTGGTCTGGAACTTGGGAAAGTGTTGGTTTGAAAGTCCAGGAAGAGTGGAATGTGTTGAAGTTGGAATGGTTTGAATTGGTTGGAAAATGTGGGAATTGTGCAACTTGGAAAAATGTCCCAATTCATTTCAATGGGAACTTCCTGGAAATGTGGGGAAAAGCAGGATTTTTTGGGGGAAATGGTTAGGAGCATGAATGTCCTGAATGAGCTGAATTGGTTGGTGTTGGAATTGTTTAAATCGGTCAAGAAATGTTGAAGTAGTAACAGTTTTTGAATTGAAAAATGGTATTACGGAATTTCGGGAAAACCGGGAATTTTTCAAGTTCTTAAACCAACTTGTTTTTTTGTCCTGACTAAGAGGAATGTTTTGACAGTGGAACGGTTGAAATGGGTTGAAAAATGTGAAAGGACTAAAAAAAAAAGGCGGAAATAAGGTTAAAAAAAACAGGAATTCCTGGAAATATGTTGAAGCGGAAAAATGGTTGTTTGAATTTCCCGGATGAATTGAATGTGTTGAAGGTGGAATGGTTTGAATCGGTTGGAAAATGTGGGGATTGTGGAAGTTTGAAAAATGGCCAATTCCTTTTAAATGAGAACTTCCTGGAATTTTGGGGAAAACGGGATTAAAAATATATATATTTTTATATTAGGAGCATGAATGTCCTGAATGAGCTGAATTGGTTGGTGTTGGAATTGTTTAAATCGGTCAAGAAATGTTGAAGTAGTAACAGTTTTTGAATTGAAAAATGGTATTACGGAATTTCGGGAAAACCGGGAATTTTTCAAGTTCTTAAACCAACTTGTTTTTTTGTCCTGACTAAGAGGAATGTTTTGACAGTGGAACGGTTGAAATGGGTTGAAAAATGTGAAAGGACTAAAAAAAAAGGTGGAAATAAGGTTGAAAAAAACAGGAATTCCTGGAAATATGTTGAAGTGGAAAAATGGTTGTTTGAATTTCCCGGATGAATTGAATGTGTTGAAGGTGGAATGGTTTGAATCGGTTGGAAATTTCGGAATTGTGGAAGTTTGAAAAATGGCCAATTCATTTTAAATGAGAACTTCCTGGAATTTTTGGGAAAACGGGATTAAAAAAAAAATATATATATATATATATATACATATATATATATATATATATATATATATATATACATATATATATATATATATATATATATATATGTATTAGGAGCATGAATGTCCTGAATGAGCTGAATTGGTTGGTGTTGGAATTGTTTAAATCGGTCAAGAAATGTTGAAGTAGTAACAGTTTTTGAATTGAGAAATGGTATTAGGGAATTTCGGGAAAAACGGGAATTTTTCAAGTCCTTTAACCAACTTGTTTACACTTGGTTGAAAAATGTGAAAGGAGTCATCGCACTAAAAAAAAAGTTGGAAATAAGGTTAGAAAAAAACAGGAATTATTGGAAATGTGTTGAAGGTGGAAAAATGGTAGTTAGAATTTCCAGGATGAATTGAATGTGTTTAAGGTGGAATGGTTTGGAAGTTGGAAAAATGGCCAATTCATTTTGAATGGGGAAAAATATCCCGGAAAACCTGGAATTCTGGGAAATCTGGGAATTTTTGGCTGCTGACCATGACCCCCAAACATTTATTTTTACATATCAATTCTTCAATCAAGTCAAAATTTTTCAAGAAAAACTGAACCTGTGTGCAATATTATGATAAAAGTTGGAGATTTACTCAACGACAGTCACAAATTTACAAGAAAGGCTTAAAATGTTGGCAATTTTATGCAAAGAGTTGTCATTTTACTCGACAAAATTATGACAAAAGTCATAATTTTACTCCAAATAGTTTGCTATTTTACAAGAACAAAAAAAGTGGCAATATTGTGATAAAAGTCTGAATTTTATTTGACAAATGTCACCATTTTGCATTAAAAAGTAATAATTCTACATAAAAAAGTAATTTTTTGCGAAAAAATATTGCACTATTACAGAAACAAAAAGAATATGAGAAATTGTTCCCAATTTTATAAGAAAAAAGTCGACACATTGTGAGAAAAAGACTGCTTTTTTTTTTTTTTTGTTTCTAATTAGTTTTTAATCTTCATTATTTACTTCAAGTTATTACAATATGTCTCTATATACACACACACATATATATATATATATATATATATATAATCACTTTTTTTTTTAAATTACATTTTGGCCAAAGGGGCACATTTCAATTTCTTACACACACTTGTTATTTCATATGTTGACCAGAGGGGGAGCACTTCAAATTTTTACACACACTTGTTATTTCATATGTTGACCGAAGGGGGAGCACTTCAAATTTTTACACACACCTGTTGTTTCATATGTTGACCGGAGGGGGAGCACTTCAAATTTTTACACACACTTGTTATTTCATATGTTGACCAGAGGGGGAGCTCTTCAAATTTTTACGCACACTTGTTATTTCATATGTTGACCAGAGGGGGAGCACTTCAAATTTTTACACACACTTGTTATTTCATATGTTGACCGGAAGGGGACCACTTCAATTTTTTACACACATTTCTTATTTCATATGTTGACCAGAGGGGGAGCACTTCAATTTTTTACACACACTTATTATTTCATATGTTGACCAGAGGGGGAGTACTTACATTTTTTTTTTACACACACTTGTTATTTCATATGTTGACCGGAGGGGGAGCACTTTACATTTTTACACACACTTGTTATTTCATATGTTGACCGGAGGGGGAGCATTTCCATTTTTTTTCACACACTTGTTATTTCATATGTTGACCAGAGGGGGATCACTTCAAATTTTTTACACTCACTTGTTATTTCATATGTTGACAAGAGGGGTAGAACTTAAAATTTTTACGCACACCTGTTATTTCATATGTTGACCGGAGGGGGAGCACTTCACATTTTTACACACACTTGTTATATCATATTTTGACCAGAGGGGGAGCACTTCACATTTTTACACACACTTGTTATATCATATTTTGACCAGAGGGGGAGCACTTCAAATTTTTACACACACTTGTTATTTCATATGTTGACCAGAGGGGGAGCACTTCAAATTTTTACACACACTTGTTATTTCATATGTTGACCAGAGGGGGAGCACTTCAAATTTTTATACACACTTGTTATTTCATATGTTGACCAGAGGGGGAGCAATTCAAATTTTTACACACACTTGTTATTTCATATGTTGACCAGAGGGGGAGCACTTCAAATTTTTTACACACACTTGTTATTTCATATGTTGACCAGAGGGGGAGCACTTCAAATTTTTACACACACTTGTTATTTCATATGTTGACCGGAAGGGGACCACTTCAATTTTTTACACACATTTCTTATTTCATATGTTGACCAGAGGGGGAGCACTTCAATTTTTTACACATACTTATTATTTCATACACATACTTATTATTTCATATGTTGACCAGAGGGGGAGTACTTACATTTTTTTTTACACACACTTGTTATTTCATATGTTGACCGGAGGGGGAGCACTTTAAATTTTTACACACACTTGTTATTTCATATGTTGACCGGAGGGGGAGCATTTCCAATTTTTTTCACACACTTGTTATTTCAGATGTTGACCAGAGGGGGATCACTTCAAATTTTTTACACTCACTTGTTATTTCATATGTTGACAAGAGGGGTAGAACTTAAAATTTTTACGCACACCTGTTATTTCATATGTTGACCGGAGGGGGAGCACTTCACATTTTTACACACACTTGTTATATCATATTTTGACCAGAGGGGGAGCACTTCAAATTCTTACACACACTTGTTATTTCATATGTTGACCAGAGGGGGAGCACTTACATTTTTTTACACACACTTGTTATTTCATATGTTGACCAGAGGGGGAGCACTCCAAATTTTCACACACACTTGTTATTTCATATGTTGACCAGAGGGGGCCCACTTCAAATTTTTACGCACACTTGTTATTTCATATGTTGACCAGAGGGGGAGCACTTACATTTTTTACACACACTTGTTATTTAATATGTTGACCAGAGGGGGAGCACTTCAAATTTTTACACATACTTGTTATTTCATATGTTGATCAGAGGGGGATCACTTCAAATTTTTTACACACACTTGTTATTTCATATGTTGACCAGAGGGGTAGAACTTAAAATTTTTACGCACACCTGTTATTTCATATGTTGACCGGAGGGGGAGCACTTAAAATTTTTACACACACTTGTTATTTCATATGTTGACCAGAGGGGGAGCACTACAAATTTTTTACACACACTTGTTATTTCATATGTTGACCGGAGGGGGAGCACTTCAAATTTTTAACACACACCTGTTATTTCATATGTTGACCAGAGGGGGAGCACTTCAAATTTGTACACACACTTGTTATTTCATATGTTGACCAGAGGGGGAGCACTTCAATTTTTTACACACACTTGTTATTTAATATGTTGACCAGAGGGGGAGCACTTCAATTTTTTACACACACTTGTTATTTCATATGTTGACCAGAGGGGGAGCACTTTTGAAACCGACACAGTGAATTTGAAAAATCCCTCCTTTTTGGCACTACCCTAATTTTGATAAATTTCACCTAATGAGACATTCTCTATTAGATGCAATGTTATTGGGACCATGATTTATGTCATCACTTGTTCACACCTCCTCATATGGAAGATACTTGTTGATGTCTTTAGAAGGGTAGAAATACAAGAACACACACACACACACACACACACTGCTCATTGAGCTATTGTGAGGGATCAGCCAAGAGGTCCACAATTTGGGGGAAATCACAGATTTAAAGCACGTGTGGTCAGAGGCGGGAACCATGGCCTTGTTTGTTCAGTCAACACAAGAGACGGCTTTCTCATTCAAGGCTGCCCGGTGTGTGTCGTAAAGGCAGCGAGCGGATGTTGAACGGGTCTTGGGGATACACAGGAACATGTCCAGGAACCCATCTGAATCACTTACCATTGTGGTGTGTGTACTTTGGGACGGTCTCCCCACTGGTGTGGTGAGAAAAGTGAATTCTTGAAAGGTTCCGCGAAACAGAGTCCAACTAAAAGACTCGAATCCGGATTTTCTAACTAAAAACTACACAAAGTAAAAAATATATATATGTATATATATATATACATATATATATATATAAAAATATATATATATATATTTAAAAAAATAAAATATATATATATATATATATATATATATATACATATATGTATATATATACATACATACATATATTTATACATACATACATATATATATATTTAAAAAAAAAAAAAAAATATATATATATATACATATGTATACATCAGTGACATGCGGTCACTAGAGGCAGGTGAGGCGGGGCCTCACCTGCCATCATGGAAAGAAAAAAATGTAAAAAGAAAAAAAATTAATTAAATTGTTATATGTATTCAGTGATTATACTAGAAAGTTATTTTCCATTTAACTTCACCAGTTTTAGATTATTTTTATTCAAAATCGCTGAATTTTCACATTTGCCGTTCAAATACTGAGAAGAGACGGTGCGGTGAACAGCAGCCAGTTGAGGCACGTCACTCAGTGCCTCAACATGGATTGCGGACTCGGCTAACTGTATTGCTATATGAATTATATTATACATTTCCATAGTTTAGTTAGCTGAGGTATATAATGTACAGTGTATTTTGTCAACAACTGTATGTGTGTAACAGTGACGTGCGGTGAGGTTGATGGCTGGTGAGGCACTGACTTCACCACAGTCAGATTTACAAACATATGAACCCTAAAGAGTATCTTATTCACCATTTGATTGGCAGCAGTTAACGGGTTATGTTTAAAAGCTCATACCAGCATTCTTCCCTGCTTGGCACTCAGCATCAAGGCTTGGAATTGGGGGTTAAATCACCAAAAATTATTCCCGGGCGTGGCGCCGCTGCTGCCCACTGCTCCCCTCACCTCCCAGGGGGTGATCAAGGGGATGGGTCAAATGCAGAGGACAAATTTCATTACACCTAGTGTGTGTGTGACAATCATTGGTACTTTAACTTAACTTTAACTTTACACATACAAACTGTAGCACACAAAAAAGCACATTTAATAAAAAAAACGTTATTATGGTCTTACCTTTACTTAGAAATGAAGTCCATGCGCCGCAACTAAAGCCCTCACTTCAACTTTCCACGTGCAAGATTGAATCTATTTAAAAAAGTGTAACCGAGGGTTTATAAATGTCGCCTATACTGTATGAAACGACAAAATAACAAACACGGAGGCTCCAGTTTACACGAGGACCACTTTATTTACCTTCTTTCAAAAACCTCCGCTCCACTCCAACGTGTCAAAATTCCGCTCTTAGCGCCTTCAAAATAAGAGCTCAAGGCATATACTGTATAACAGCGCATAACAGGAACTTAACATCACAAAGAGGAAAGCCCATGAAAATAGGTTACAAAAGTTATTTAATAAGAAGCCAAAAAGTGCAAAAACAATAATGTTCGTGTTGGAGGAGTTGTGAATTAGATACACCTGCAGTCTGCAGGCGTACCTAATGTTGTGGCCCAGCAGTCATTCACAACTCCTCCAACACGAACATTATTGTTTTTGCACTTTTTGGCTTCTTATGAAATAATTTTTTTAAATAGATTCAATCTTGCACGTGGAAAGTTTAAGTGTGGGCTTTAGTTGATATAACAATTCTACGGCGGGGGTGCAGGAGGCGAGCCTCAGCCAGTGCGTCTTTTGCAGCCGTTTTATGATCGCTCAGCACAAGAAATACGTTACACACATACAGTTGTTGACAAAATACACTGTACATTATATACCTCAGCTAACTAAACTATGGAAATGTATAATTTAATTCATATAGCAATACGGTCTCACTGCACAGCAGGCCAGCAGTTAGCCGAGTCCGTCCATGTTGAGGCACTGAGTGACGTGCCTCGACTGGCTGCTGTTCACCGCACCGTCTCTTCTCAGTATTTGAACGGCAAATGTGAAAATTCAGCGATTTTAAATAAAAATAATCTAAAACTGGTGAAGTTAAATGGAAAATAACTTTATAGTATAATCACTGAATACATTTAACAATTTAATATATATTTTTTTCTTTTTACATTTTTTTTCTTTCCATGATGGCAGGTGAGGCCCTGCCTCTAGTGACTGCACGTCACTGGTATACATGTATACACATACATATATTAGAGGAGTGGTTCTTAACCTTGTTGGAGGTACCGAACCCCACCAGTTTCATATGCGCATTCACCGAACCCTTCTTTAGTGAAAAAAAAAAATAATAATTAAAAAAAAAAAAAATAAATAAATAAAAAAAAAAAAATATATATATATATATATATATATATATATTTTTTTTTTTTGCAGGAGTGTAATTTGTTGTGAGTTTATGCACTGTGTTGGTTTTGTTCTTTGAACAAGGTGATGTTCATGCACGCTTCATTTTTTGCACCAGTAAAACAAACATATAACTTTGCCTTGTATTTGAAAAAAAAAAAAAAAATATATATATATATATATATATATATATTTTTTTTTTTGTTCATGCACGCTTCATTTTTTGCACCAGTAAAAAAAACATATAACTTTGCCTTGTATTTGAAAAAAAAAAAAAAAAAAAAAATATATATATATATATATATATATATATATATATATATATATATTTTTTTTACATATAACTTTGCCTTGTATTTGAAAAAAAAAAAAAAAAAAAAAATATATATATATATATATATATATATATATATATATATATATATATATATATATATATTTTTTTTTTCAAATACAAGGCAAAGTTATATGTTTTTTTTACTGGTGTAAAAAATGAAGCGTGCATGAACATCACCTTGTTCAAAGAACACCAGTAAAAAAAACATATAACTTTGCCTTGTATTTGAAAAAAAAAAAAATATATATATATATATATATATATATATATATATATATATATATATATATATATTTTTTTTTTGTTCATGCACGCTTCATTTTTTACACCAGTAAAAAAAACATATAACTTTGCCTTGTATTTGAAAAAAAAAAAAAAAAAAAAAAAAAATATATATATATATATATATATATATATATATATATATATATATATATATATTTTTTTTTTTTTTTTTTTCAAATACAAGGCAAAGTTATATGTTTTTTTTACTGGTGCAAAAAAAAATGAAGCGTGCATGAACATCACCTTGTTCAAAGAACAAAACCAACACAGTGCATAAACTCACAACAAATTACACACCTGCAAATCAGTCTGACTTCTGCTGTTGCCTTTGAGAGACCAGTTCAGATATGCGTGTCTTCACCTTGGCAAGTGTCACTCTCATGTCATTTTAAATGATACATGATCAAATAAAATTGTTTATTTTCACAGCAAAGTCTGTTCCTTTTCTTTGTTTTCCACCCAGACATACAATAGTAGTACACAGCTCATGAAAAACAATATTTTTTGTTGTCATTGTAAGTGGGCCAAAACACTTATATTACAAAGTAATCTCATGGAAATGACAGCTGTCATTTGATTATAATAATAAAATATTTAATTTGTTATTTAGTCAGGTTTGGGACAGATGTGCTCACATGTAATCCACTGAATGCTCAAAGAGTTTTTGCGTTTGCTCACGCATACGGAAAATTAGAAGGAACATTGTTTGAGGGTATCCATAATATAGGGAGAAGTTTTTATTTACACAATGAGTCGGGTGTGTCTTTACCTCCCCGGCAGAGGCTCCGCCGAACCCCCTGAAGCCGACTCACCTAACCCCTAGGGTTCCATCAAACCCAGGTTAAGAACCACTGTATTAGAGCTGTCAAGTGATTACTTTTAAAAAATCTGATTAATCACACTCTACAACTGTGATTAATCACAGGTTAATATTTGCTCACACAAATAAGATTTGCTGAAGAAAATAACTCAATATTTGCATATACCGTATTTTCCGCACCATAAGGCGCCCTGGGTTATAAGCCGCGCCTTCAATGAACGGCATATTTCAAAACTTTGTCCACCTATAAGCCGCCCCGTGTTATAAGCCGCATCTAACTGCGCTAAAGGAATGTCAAAAAAACAGTCAGATAGGTCAGTCAAACTTTAATAATATATTAAAAACCAGCGTGATGTGGGCGCGCATGGAGTCGTATATCAACATGGACGGAGCTGCGTGAAAAAAGCCACCCGGCCTCTTCGCGTAAACTTACCTTAACCACTCGCTCATCTTTTCTTCATCCATCCATCCCTTCGAGTTAGCTTTTATGATGACGCCGGCTGGAAAGGTCTCTTTTGGCAAGGTCTTCCTTTTGAATATCACCATGGGTGGAAGTTTCTGGCCATTAGCATGGCAAGCTAGAACCACAGTGAAGGATGACTTCTCATTCCCTGTGGTGCGAATATTCACCGTACGTGCTCCCGTTGTATCCACAGTGCGGTTCACAGGAATATCAAAAGTCAGTGGAACCTCGTCCATGTTGATAATGTTCTCTGGCCGGATCTTTTTTTCAGCTATCTTGTTTTTACAATATGCACGGAAAGTAGCCAGCTTTTCTTGAAAGTCTTTAGGCAGTTGCTGTGAAATAGTAGTCCGTGTGCGGATGGAGAGATTGCGTCTTTTCATGAACCGGAAACCTGTCGCTTAGTAGGAGCCATTTTGTGGTCTTTACAGATGTAAACACACAAAGGAAATGAAACGTAATATCCGCGCGCTTCTTCTTCTTCTTCTACGCGGGCGGGTGGTTGCTTACAGTAGAAGAAGAAGCGCTTCCTGTTCTATGGGGGCGGGTGCTTACCTTGGCGGTTGCTTGCGTAGAAGAAGAAGCACTTCCTCTTCTACGGGGAAAAAAGATGGCGGCTGTTTACCGTAGTTGCGAGACCGAAACTTTATGAAAATTAATCTTAATATTAATCCATATATAAAGCGCACCGGGTTATAAGCCGCACTGTCAGCTTTTGAGTAAATTTGTGGTTTTTAGGTGCGGCTAATAGTGCGGAAAATACGGTAAATACAATTTAGTAGTCAGCATGTCATACAGCAATATTTAAAAAAAATGTTTTACTGAACCGCAAGTCATTGGTTTGCTCAACATTTGGTGACAGTAAGTATAGCAAGAATGAAGTGCACATTTTGAAAGTCTTTGCAATCATCCTGCAAACAGGATTCTCATAAACAACATAGTGCACTTTTTTAAATCTGCATTTACTCTTCTTCAGTTTAACCAGTTGATAAAACAAACATGCTCGTTTACCTCTTTAGATGCCAATGTTGATCACTTGTTTTGGTACAATGCCAACCCAGTTTGTTGTGGTCACTTACAGATGTCCAACGTTCTCCAGTGAGCAACACACAGCCAGTAGTTGCAACTTGATGCTCTTGTTTGTGTAGTACAGTTGGTTCATCCTTGCTTCATGGTACGACAGATCAGCTGTGGTGATCTGAACCACATCTTCTTGCAGGACTTGGTCTTCACAGATGTTAAGTGGTTCACATGTGGTATGTATAACTTAACTGTGCTGCGTCGACAACTTCTGCTTGTTGTCGACGTAACTAACATTCGTGCTGTCGGTGCCATCCTGGAGTACGTGTTTCGCTTTAAGATGGCATTTTAAACTTGACGTGTACCGATGATAAGAATGTCTGTCGCTGCAATACCGACAAGTTACCTCCGTCATATCTAAAATTCTGTTTTGAAGTGAAATTGGCCGCCTCGTATCGTGATCACAGACCGCGTGACAATGATACAATTGATATTTGATATTACGATAATTAATTTTTATTAATCACGTGTGTTAACGCGTTAACATTATAACGCGTTAATATAATAGCCTAACAATTTCTTTAAGTGGCTGAAACTTCTCGAAACATGGTCTCTAATGAAAGTAGTCAGTATCTAATCCTGGGTCAAGGACAGACAATTGCGGAATTCCTTTGCAAGATTTTACCCTGTATATATTATATATTTTCTGAAAAGCTGTTCCTTTTAACGATGATCATTGTTGCCAAGAAACAGTTACTTAGCACAAAGAAGTGGAAAAAGTTCGGCGATACATCGGGATACGAGTTTAATTGGTTCTGTGATGCGGCTCATACCTCGAAAAAGTCAAATTGCCAAATTGAAATAAGTTTAAATCAATTTAGTCAGTGCTTCTGTTCCTCAAAACACCACAATATTAACCTATATTATTTTTTAAACATAAAAACACACGTTAAGAAAAGAAAACATTACAATAGATGGCACTAAAAAAAACTACAGTGGGTTTTACGAAGATAATAACCTTGGAGAACAGATTTCTGCAGTATTTTCTTCAAGCTGGTTCTCCGTCAAACACACCATCAGCAGCGTTTCAATATTTTCATGGAATAAACATCCACAGGCTGGATATTATTTCAACGTCCTTGGCTTTCAATTGTGACAAAAGCAGACATTTGTTTGTGGAATCCGTTCCCAGTCGCATCTTTGACACAAATTGCAGTAGCACCGTTTCTACTGAGTCAGCAAACTGGATGTTAGTGCTCTAAAAGTGTGGAGGTGAGACTATTGCTCCGCCCCACCTGGTCAGTAGGAGATGCATATAGGATGGAGTGGAACAGTGTCAGCACAGTGGTGTATTTGGGAGTATTTTCGAGAGTCTCGGGTGGACAGAGAGCGTCTATGAAAGTAAAAGCCTTTAATAACGTGCACCTGACCACACAAGACAAACACTACAATAATTGCACTGACGTCACATAACACCACCTTTTCTGTCTGGATCAACAATCTATTCACACTAAAATAAGTTGTTTTTTTTATACTTCCAACACTACTTTTTTTTTTCCAAAAAGTGTTAATGGCAAAGATAATAGTGAGAGTCCAGTCCATAGTGGATCTAACATAATAGTGAGAGTCCAGTCCATAGTGGATCTAACATAATAGTGAGAGTCCAGTCCATAGTGGATCTAACATAATAGTGAGAGTCCAGTCCATAGTGGATCTAACATAATAGTGTGAGAGTCCAGTCCATAGTGGATGTAACATAATAGTGTGAGAGTCCAGTCCATAGTGGATCCAACATAATAGTGAGAGTCCAGTCCATAGTGGATCTAACATAATAGTGAGAGTCCAGTCCATAGTGGATCTAACATAATAGTGAGAGTCCAGTCCATAGTGGATTTAGCATAATAGTGAGAGTCCAGTCCATAGTGGATCTAACATAATAGTGAGAGTCCAGTCCATAGTGGATCTAACATAATAGTGTGAGTCCAGTCCACAGTGGATCTAACTTAATAGTGTGAGAGTCCAGTCCATAGTGGATCTAACATAAAAGTGTGAAGGCCAGTCCATAGTGGATCTAACATAATAGTGTGAGAGTCCAGTCCATAGTGGATCTAACATAATAGTGAGAGTCCAGTCCATAGTGGATCTAACATAATAGTGAGAGTCCAGTCCATAGTGGATCAAACATAATAGTGTGAGAGTCCAGTCCATATTGGATACAACATAATATTGTGAGAGTCCAGTCCATAGTGGATCTAACATAATAGTGTGAGAGTCCAGTCCATAGTGGATCTAACATAATAGTGAGAGTCCAGTCCATAGTGGATCTAACATAATAGTGAGAGTCCAGTCCATAGTGGATCTAACATAATAGTGAGAGTCCAGTCCATAGTGGATCTAACATAATAGTGAGAGTCCAGTCCATAGTGGATCTAACATAATAGTGTGAGAGTCCAGTCCATAGTGGATCTAACATAATAGTGAGAGTCCAGTCCATAGTGGATCTAACATAATAGTGAGAGTCCAGTCCATAGTGGATCCAACATAATAGTGAGAGTCCAGTCCATAGTGGGGCCAGTAGGAAACCATCCTAAGCGGAGACGGGTCAGCGGCGCAGAGATGTCCCCAACCGATACACAGGCGAGCGGTCCACCCCGGGTCCCGACTCTGGACAGCCAGCACTTCATCCATGGCCACCGGACCTGTGCCCCCCCCCCCCCCCCTCCACGAAGGAGAGGGGGGCAGAGCAGAAAAGAAACGGCAGATCAACTGGTCTAAAAGGGGTGTCTATTTAAAGGCTAGAATATACAAATGAGTTTTAACATGGGACTTAACTGCTTTAAATAACCAAAGTTCCTTGGGTGAATAATGTAACCTCACTACACCGGTATGTTTTAGCACTTTCTTCGCGAGTTTACTGACAGATATAAGTAAGAACTTTACACTACTTTATATTAGAAATGACAAAAATGGAGGATGAATGTCCCATAACAAGAAGATAGAGAAAAAGAAGAAGCTTATCGACGACAAAATTTTCAGGACTTATGCAGATCTCAAATACACATCAGCAGGTACCAAAAAGGTAAGAACAGTTGGTTTTGCATAATATTGCGAAACAAAACGCCAGATAATATGTCTTACCTTATACACACACCATAGTCGTACTAAAACATTTTGACAGATTTTTGAGCGCCGTGGGTAATGTTCTTTATTTTCAATGGAACATGTAAAGTTATGGTGTTGTTTACCGGCGTCGTCTTGCAGTCCACACGTGTCTCTTATGTGTGACCGCCATCTACCGGTCACACTTATCATTTCACCGTGTAGCCAAATAAAATAGCTTTGAGGTCGGTAAGCACAACCAGAATTATTCCGTACAATAGGCGCATCGGGTTATACGATTTTGGAGAAAATGAAATGATTTTAAGTGCGCTTTATAGTCCGGAAAATACGGTAAGCAGTCAGTGACGACATCACTCTGTGTAAAATAGAAGCATTGCAATATGATGTTTACTTTAAATTACTGCATACGAAGTATAATTATCATCTTTTCTGATAAAAGTATTAACACAGCATTGAGACTGAAGTCTTAAGCAGCGGACATTCCAGTTCTATCTTCAACCAAGTAACAACAGAATAATTTAGTGATGGCGTCAGCTGGGCTTGCCTCAGCAACATGACGGGGGTCTCCTCCGGGCTCTCCGAGTCTTTTAATAAGGTCTTTGTCTAGGTGTCAGGAGGAGATGGCCCCCTGAGGCCAGGTCAGATTCTCCAACAATG
Source organism: Nerophis lumbriciformis (assembly GCF_033978685.3). NCBI lineage: Eukaryota > Metazoa > Chordata > Actinopteri > Syngnathiformes > Syngnathidae > Nerophis > Nerophis lumbriciformis. The sequence continues at coordinate 4,792,157 of NC_084554.2, read as the reverse complement.
AATGCAAAAGTACATTTTTACAACTAAATAATGGGTCATTTCCCCCTTTAAAGATATATATTCATGGTGATGAGGTGTGTTGGTGCCAGTAGAGAATGCATATATATACCACATATTATGAATATTGAAACTCACTTTCACTCGTCCCCAGAAAATGGTTTTATTTGCAGTCAGGCATCTATTTGAAGGGCATGGACATTGTCAATTTTTACAACTAAATAATGGGTAATTTCCCCCTTTTAAAGATATATTATTCATGGTGATGAGGTGTGTTGGTGCCAGTAGAGAATGCATATATATATACCACATATTATGAATATTGAAACTCACTTTCACTCGTCCCCAGAAAATGGTTTTATTTGCTGTCAGGCATCTATTTGAAGGGCATGGGCATTGTCAATTTTTACAGCTAAATAATGGGTCATTTCCCCCTTTAAAGATATATATTCATGGTGATGAGGTGTGTTGGTGCCAGTAGAGAATGCATATATATACCACATATTATGAATATTGAAACTCACTTTCACTCGTCCCCAGAAAATGGTTTTATTTGCTGTCAGGCATCTATTTGAAGGGCATGGACATTGTCAATTTTTACAACTAAATAATGGGTCATTTCCCCCTTTAAAGATATATATTTATGGTGATGAGGTGTGTTGGTGCCAGTAGAGAATGCATATATATACCACATATTATGAATATAGAAACTCACTTTCACTCGTCCCCAGAAAATGGTTTTATTTGCTGTCAGGCATCTATTTGAAGGGCATGGGCATTGTCAATTTTTACAACTAAATAATGGGTCATTTCCCCCTTTTAAAGATATATATTTATGGTGATGAGGCGTGTTGGTGCCAGTAGCGAATGCATGCATATATATATATATATATATATATACATATATATATACCACATGTTATGAATATTGAAACTCACTTTCACTCGTCCCCAGAAAATGGTTTTATTTGCAGTCAGGCATCTATTTGAAGGGCATGGACATTGTCAATTTTTACAACTAAATAATGGGTAATTTCCCCCTTTTAAAGATATATATTCATGGTGATGAGGCGTGTTGGTGCCAGTAGAGAATGCATATATATATATATATATATATATATATATATATATATATACCACATGTTATGAATATTGAAACTCACTTTCACTCGTCCCCAGAAAATGGTTTTATTTGCAGTAAGGCATCTATTTGAAGGGCAGGGACCTTGTCAAATTCCTGCCTGCAGATTTTAATTGTGTGAATGCTCCAAAGAATGAACAAAAACAGGTTTTCTACACCAAAATTCATCTATTTGTTTAACTTCGACAACTTCTTCTTCTTCTTCTCCAGATTTTGGCGCGCTCTACTTTCCACATTATTCACCCGATTCAAACCGTTCCAACTTCAAACTGTTCAGCCTATTCGGGAATCGCGGGCTTGCCTTTGACAAAGTCCAAAAATTTCCAGATTTTCCAGAATTCTAGGTTTTCCGGGACATTTTTCCCATTCAAAATGAATTGGCCATTTTTTCAACTTCTACCATTTCAACATTTTTCAACCTATTCAAACCATTCCACCTTCATTCCACTCATCCTGGACATTCAAACTAGCATTTTTACAAGTTAAAAAAAAATTCCAGGAATTCCCAGAATTTCCATTTTTTTCAAACCCTTTTCTCACCCTTTTTTCTGTCCCTTCCACATTTTTCAACCCACTTCAACCGTTTCACCGTCAAAACATTTCCCTTAATCAGGACAAAAAAACGAAGGATTCCCGGTTTTCCCGAAAATCCTGGAATTCCTTAATACCATTTCTCAATTAAAAATGTTACTACTTCAACATCTCTCGACCGATTTGAAGAATTCCAACACCAACCATTTCAACTCATTCAGAACATTCAAATTATTTTGCATTTTTCCAAAAAATTCCCTCTTTTCCCTAAATTTCCAGGAAATTTCCATTGAAATGAATGGGACATTTTTCAAAGTTCCACAACTCACACAGAATTACCGTTTTTTCTAACCCTTTTTTGACCCCTTTTTCTGGCGACTACTCCTTCCACATTTTTCAACCGTTCCACCGTCCAAACATTCCTCTTAATCAGGACAAAAAACAAAGTAGTTTTTCGAACTGAAAAAATCCCCAGTTTCCCTGAAATTCCAGGAATTCCTTAGTACTATTTCTCAATTCAACATGTTACTACTTCAACAAAAAATTCCAAAACCAAACTCATTCGGAACATTCAAGTTTTTTACCATTTTCAAAAAAATTCCTGCTTTTCCCGAAATTCCCAAATTTTTGGTAAATTCCCATTGGTATCAATGGGACATTCTTCAAAGTTCCACAACTCCCACATTTTTCATCTGATTCAAACTGTTCCAACTTCAAACTGTTCAGCCTATTCGGGAGTCGCGGTCTTTCCCTTGACAAATTCCCAGATTTTCCAGAATTCCAGGTTTTCCAGGACATTTTTCCCATTCAAAAGGAACTGGCCATTTTTTCAAACTTCTACCATTTCCACATTTTCAACCGATTCAAACCATTCCACCTTCAACATATTCCACTCATCCTGGACATTCAAAATATAATTTTTCCAAGTTTAAAAAATTCCAGGAATTCCCAGAATTCCCATTTTTTCAAACCCTTTTTTGAACCTTTTTTCTGGCAACTACTCCTTCCACATTTTTCAACCCACTTCAACCGTTCCACCGTCCAAACATTCCTCTTAATCGGGACAAAAACAAAGTTGTTTTTTGAACTGGAGAAATTCCCGGTTTTCCCGAAAATCCTGGAATTCCTTAAAACCATTTCTCAATTAAAAATGTTACTACTTCAACATCTCTCGACCGATTTGAAGAATTCCAACACCAACCATTTCAACTCATTCAGAACGTTCAAATTATTTTGCATTTTTCCAAAAAATTCCCTCTTTTCCCTAAATTTCCAGGAAATTCCCATTGAAATGAATGGGACATTTTTCAAAGTTCCACAACTCACACAGAATTACCGTTTTTTCTAACCCTTTTTTGACCCCTTTTTCTGGCGACTACTCCTTCCACATTTTTCAACCGTTCCACCGTCCAAACATTCCTCTTAATGAGGACAAAAAACTAAATAGTTTTTCGAACTGGAAAAATTCCAAGTTCTCCTGAAATTCCAGGAATTCCTTAGTACTATTTCTCAATTCAACATGTTACTACTTCAACAAAAAATTCCAAAACCAAACTCATTCAGAACATTCAAGTTTTTTACCATTTTCAAAAAAATTCCTACTTTTCCCGAAATTCCCAAATTGTTGGTAAATTCCCATTGATATCAATGGGACATTCTTCAAAGTTCCACAACTCCCACATTTTTCATCTGATTCAAACTGTTCCAACTTCAAACTGTTCAGCCTATTCGGGAATCGCGGTCTTTCCCTTGACAAATTCCCAGATTTCCCAGAATTCCAGGTTTTCCAGGACATTTTCCTATTCAAAAGGAACTGGCCATTTTTTCAAACTTCTACCATTTCCACATTTTCAACCGATTCTAACTATTCCACCTTCAACATATTCCACTCATCCTGGACATTCAAAATATCATTTTTCCAAGTTTAAAAAAATTCCAGGAATTCTCAGAATTCCCGTTTTTTCAAACCCTTTTATGACCCTTTTTTCTGGCGACTACTCCTTCCACATTTTTCAACCCACTTCAACCGTTCCACCGTCCAAACATTCCTCTTAATCAGGACAAAAAACTAAGTAGTTTTTCGAACTGAAAAAATTCCCAGTTTTCCTGAAATTCCAGGAACTCCTTAGTACTATTTCTCAATTCAACATGTTACTACTTCAATAAAAAATTCCAACACCAAACTCATTCAGAACATTCAAGTTTTTTTTTACCATTTTCAAAAAAATTCCTGCTTTTCCCGAAATTCCCAAATGTTTGGTAAATTCCCATTTATATCAATGGGACATTCTTCAAAGTTCCACAACTCCCACATTTTTCATCTGATTCAAACTGTTCCAACTTCAAACTGTTCAGCCTATTCGGGAGTCGCGGTCTTTCCCTTGACAAATTCCCAGATTTCCCAGAATTCCAGGTTTTCCAGGACATTTTTCCCATTCAAAAGGAACTGTCCATTTTTTCAAACTTCTACCATTTCCACATTTTCAACCGATTCAAACCATTCCACCTTCAACATATTCCACTCATCCTGGACATTCAAAATATCATTTTTCCAAGTTTTAAAAAAATTCCAGGAATTCCCAGAATTCCCGTTTTTTCAAACGCTTTTCTGACCCTTTTTTCTGGCGACTACTCCTTCCACATTTTTCAACCCACTTCAACCGTTCCACCGTCCAAACATTCTTCTTAATCAGGACAAAAAACAAAGTAGTTTTTCGAACTGGAAAAATCCCCAGTTTTCCTGAAATTCCAGGAATTCCTTAGTACTATTTCTCAATTCAACATGTTACTACTTCAACAAAAAATTCCAAAACCAAACTCATTCGGAACATTCAAGTTTTTTACCATTTTCAAAAAATTCCTGCTTTTCCCGAAATTCCCAAATTTTTGGTAAATTCCCATTGATATCAATGGGACATTCTTCAAAGTTCCACAACTCCCACATTTTTCATCTGATTCAAACTGTTCCAACTTCAAACTGTTCAGCCTATTCGGGAGTCGCGGTCTTTCCCTTGACAAATTCCCAGATTTTCCAGAATTCCAGGTTTTCCAGGACATTTTTCCCATTCAAAAGGAACTGGCCATTTTTTCAAACTTCTACCATTTCCACATTTTCAACCGATTGTAACTATTCCACCTTCAACATATTCCACTCATCCTGGACATTCAAAATATAATTTTTCCAAGTTTAAAAAATTCCAGGAATTCCCAGAATTCCCATTTTTTCAAACCCTTTTTTGAACCTTTTTTCTGGCAACTACTCCTTCCACATTTTTCAACCCACTTCAACCGTTCCACCGTCCAAAGATTCCTCCTAATCAGGACAAAAACAAATTGTTTTAAACTGGAGAAATTCCCGGTTTTCCCAAAAATCCTGGAATTCCTTAACACCATTTCTCAATTAAAAATGTTACTACTTCAACATCTCTCGACCGATTTGAAGAATTCCAACACCAACCATTTCAACTCATTCAGAACATTCAAATTATTTGCAAAAATTCCCTCTTTTCACGAAATTTCCAGGAAATTCCCCTTGAAATGAATGGGACATTTTTCAAAGTTCCACAACTCACACAGAATTACCGTTTTTTTTCTAACCCTTTTTTGACCCCTTTTTCTGGCGACTACTCCTTCCATATTTTTCAACCCACTTCAACCGTTCCACCGTCCAAACATTCCTCTTAATCAGGACAAAAAGCTAAGTAGTTTTTCGAACTGAAAAAATTCCCAGTTTTCCTGAAATTCCAGGAACTCCTTAGTACTATTTCTCAATTCAACATGTTACTACTTCAACAAAAAATTCCAACACCAAACTCATTCAGAACATTCAAGTTTTTTTTTTACCATTTTCAAAATAATTTCTGCTTTTCCCGAAATTCCCAAATTTTTGGTACATTCTTCAAAGTTCCACAACTCCCACATTTTTCATCATTTTTCAAACTGTTCCAGCTTCAAACTGTTCAGCCTATTCGGGAATCGCGGTCTTTCCCTTGACAAATTCCAAAAATTCCCAGATTTCCCAGAATTCCAGGTTTTCCAGGACATTTTTCCCATTCAAAAGGAACTGGCCATTTTTTCAAACTTCTACCATTTCCACATTTTCAACCGATTCAAACCATTCCACCTTCAACATATTCCACTCATCCTGGACATTCAAAGTATAATTTTTCCAAGTTTAAAAAAATTCCAGGAATTCCCGTTTTTTCAAACCCTTTTTTGACTTTTTTTTCTGGCGACTACTTCTTACACATTTTTCAACCCACTTCAACCGTTCCACCGTCCAAACATTCCTTTTGATCAGGACAAAAACCAAAGTTGGGTTTCGAACTGGAAAAATTCCCGGTTTTCCCGAAATTCCAGGAATTCCTTAGTACCATTTCTCAATTCAACATGTTGCTACTTCAACATTTCTCGACCGTTTTGAAAAATTCCAACACCAAACTCATTTTAAAACATTCAAGTTTTTTACCATTTTCAAAAAAATTCCCGCTTTTCATCAATCAGTTACATTTTTCTTGTACAAAATGTTGGCCCCAATTTAGATGCATAGTTTTGACAATATCAGTGAAAATGAGCAGACTAATCCATGCAAAATATAACAATAATCGTTCAAAACGTATCGTACGTGATTAGGCGATACATGTCCTTTAAAGTGTTTCAAAATAGTTGTATTAGTAAATTTAGACAACGTTGATGCCCAACGACCAAATTTCGATGGTCAAATCAACGTCCCAACCTGACATTGAATTAACGTTGTCAAAAAGCATGTTGTTACAACGTTGTATTTGTGTTGTAGAATATTGGCTGGAAAATAACCACATTTCAATGGTCAAATCAATGTCACAACCTGACATTGATTAAACGTAGTCCAAAAACATGTTTTTTCAACGTTGTATCTGTGTTGTAGAATATTGGTTAGAATATAACCAAATTTCAATGGTCAAATCAACGTGGCAACCTGACTTTAAATTAACGTTGTCAAAAAGCATGTTGTTTCAACGTTGTATTTGTGTTGTAGAATATTGGTTGGAAAATTACCAAAGTTCAATGGTCAAATCAATGTCAGAACCCAACATTGATTAAATGTAGTCAAAACATGTTGTTTCAATGTTGTATTTGTCGTAAAATATCGGTTGGAAAATTACAAAATTTCAACGATCAAACCAACGTCGCAACCTGAATTTGAATAATTGTAGTCAAAAGCATGTTGTTTCAACGTTGTATTTGTGTTGTAGGATAATGGTTGGGAAATGACCAAAATTCAATGGTCAAATCAACGTCAGAACCTAAAATTGATTAAACGTTGTCAAAAAGCATGTTGTTTCAACGTTGTATTTGTGTTGTAGAATATTGGTTGGGAGATGACCAAAATTCAATGGTCAAATCAACGTCACAACCTGACATTGAATAAACGTTGTCAAAAAGCATGTTGTTTCAACGTTGTATTTGTGTTGTAGAATATTGGTTGGGAAATGACCAGAATTCAACGGTCGAATCAACGTCAGAACCCAAAATTGATTAAAACGTAGTCCAAAAACATGTTTTTTCAACGTTGTATTTGTGTTGTAGAATATTGGTTGGAAAATTACCAAAGTTCAATGGTCAAATCAGCGGCAGAACCCAACATTAATTAAACATTGTCAAAAAAACGTTGTAGAATAATGGTTGGGAAAATGACCACATTTCAACGGTCAAATCAACGTCAGAACCCAACATTGATTAAACGTTGTCAAAAAGCATGTTGTTTCAACGTTGTATTTGTGTTGTAGAATATTGGTTGGGAAATGACCAAAATTCAATGATCAAATCAACGTCAGAACCCAAAATTGATTAAACGTAGTCCAAAAACATGTTGTTTCAACGTTGTATTTGTGTTGTAGAATATTGGTTGGGAAATAACCAAATTTCAATGATGAAATCGTCATAACCTGACATTGAATAAACGTTGTCAAAAAGCATGTTGTTTCAACTTTGTATTTGTGTTGTAGAATATTGGATGGAAATTGACCAAAATTTTAATGGTCAAATCAACGTCAGAACCCAAAATTGATTAAACGTTGTCAAAAAACATGTTGTTTCAACGTTGTATTTGTGTTGTAGAATATTGGTTGGGAAATGACCAAAATTTGACGGTCAAATCAACGTCAGAACCCAACATTGAATAAACGTCATCAAAAAGTATGTTGTTTCAACGTTGTATTTGTGTTCGAGAATATCGGTTGGAAAATAACCACATTTCAATGGTCAAATCGTCATAACCTGACATTGATTAAACGTTGTCAAAAAGCATGTTGTTTCAACGTTGTATTTGTGTTGTAGAATATCGGTTGGGAAATGACCAAAATTCAACGGTCAAATCAACGTCAGAACCCAACATTAATTAAACATTGTCAAAAAAACGTTGTAGAATAATGGTTGGGAAAATGACCACATTTCAACGGTCAAATCAACGTCAGAACCCAACATTGATTAAACGTCGTCAAAAAGCATGTTGTTTCAACGTTGTATTTGTGTTGTAGAATATTGGTTGGGAAATGACCAAAATTCAATGATCAAATCAACGTCAGAACCTGAAATTGATTAAACGTAGTCCAAAAACATGTTTCAACGTTGTATTTGTGTTGTGGAATATTGGTTGGGGAATGATCAAAATTCAACGGTCAAATCATTGTCAAAACCCAACATTGATCAATCGTGGTCAAAAAGCATGTTGTTTCAACGTTATGTTGGAGTTGCTCAACGTCAGGACTTAATTCAACAAGTTCTTAACCTTGCTTCAATGTCTTGTGCCTGCTGGGATGCACTTGGGGACATTTTAATTAAAAATACGAGGGTTGGAAGTCACACTGAGCTTTAAAATAGGATTTTGTATTATTTAAGAAAATGGTATTCTACAAACCCCGTTTCCATTAGAGTTGGGAAATTGTGTTAGATGTAAATATAAACGGAATACAATGATTTGCAAATCATTTTCAACCCATATTCAGTTGAATATGCTACAAAGACAACATTTTTGATGTTCAAACTCATAAACATTTTTTTTTTTTTGCAAATAATCATTAACTTTAGAATTTGACGCCAGCAACACGTGACAAAGAAGTTGGGAAAGGTGACAATAAATACTGATAAAGTTGAGGAATGCTCATCAAACACTTATTTGGAACATCCCACAGGTGTGCAGGCTAATTGGGAACGGGTGGGTGCCATGATTGGGTATAAAAGTAGATTCCATGAAATGCTCAGTCATTCACAAACAAGGACGGGGGCGAGGGTCACCACTTTGTCAACAAATGCGTGAGCAAATTGTTGAACAGTTTAAGAAAAACCTTTCTCAACCAGCTATTGCAAGGAATTTAGGGATTTCACCATCTACGGTCCGTAATATCATCAAAGGGTTCAGAGAATCTGGAGAAATAACTGCACGTAAGCAGCTAAGCCCGTGACCTTCCATCCCTCAGGCTGTACTGCATCAACAAGTGACATCAGTGTGTAAAGGATATCACCACATGGGCTCAGGGACACTTCAGAAACCCACTGTCAGTAACTACAGTTGGCCGCTACATCTGTAAGTGCAAGTTAAAACTCTCCTATGCAAGGCGAAAACCGTTTATCAACAACACCCAGAAACGCCGTCGGCTTCGCTGGGCCTGAGCTCGTCTAAGATGGACTGATACAAAGTGGAAAAGTGTTCTGTGGTCTGACGAGTCCACATTTCAAATTGTTTTTGGAAACTGTGGACGTCGTGTCCTCTGGAACAAAGAGGAAAAGAACCATCCGGATTGTTATAGGCGCAAAGTGTAAAAGGCAGCATGTGTGATGGTATGGGGGTGTATTAGTGCCTAAAACATGGGTAACTTGCACGTCTGTGAAGGCGCCATTAATGCTGAAGGGTACATACAGGTTTTGGAGCAACATATGTTGCCATCCAAGCATGGACGCCCCTGCTTATTTCAGGAATACAATGCCAAGCCACGTGTTACATCAACGTGGCTTCATAGTAAAAGAGTGCGGGTACTAGACTGGCCCGCCTGCAGTCCAGACCTGTCTCCCATTGAAAATGTGTGGCGCATTACGAAGCCTAAAATAGCACAACGGAGACCCCCGGACTGTTGAACAACTTAAGCTGTACATCAAGCAAGAATGGGAACGAATTCCACCTGAGAAGCTTCAAAAATGTGTCTCCTCAGTTCCCAAACGTTTACTGAGTGTTGTTAAAAGGAAATGAGTTGTTTTTGTAGTGCATTCAACTGAATATGGGTTGAAAAGGATTTGCAAATCATTGTATTCCATTTATATTTACATCTAACACAATTTCCCAACTCATATGGAAACGGGGTTTGTAGTAAAATGTCTCTGATTATGACAAAACGCAGAGAAAAAATCACACAAATGTTCCACAACCGCAGCATTTCCCACGCCCCAAAACCCCGAATCTGTTCTGAGTCCTTATTAAAGTCATCTCTTAAACCGACTCAAATAATATTCAAAAACGCAGCGTCAGCACAAAACCAACAGAGCCGCACTTTAGAACAACACACTCGCGGAATGCCAACACATCTCCCGCCATAAATCCCGGCTTTTCGAGTCCTGGCGATGGCGTCCTTCTCCTGGCGTGGAATGTTTGCCTTTGCTCGCATGTGAGCGATATTGCTTGAACGCGGACATTGTCGGGCCAAAGGGGAGAGAGAGGAATAATGTTGGTGTTGTCCTGAGCCGGGCTTTGAGAGGCTTTATCTCCTCCCCGCATCAGGACAACTCTGCTCGGGGGGTTATTACCGCTGACCTCCGGGCGCTTGAGCTTGTGGAAAAAGCTTTTAGCAGATAGTTTACATCAAGATTGAAGTGTGTACGCCTGACTCTAAGCTATGAGTATTACTTGGGCGGGAATCTACTTTATCACCCTGGAACTTTGCTATGGGAACTTTGTGCATGTGTAAATCTCCTGTAGGAGCCTTAAAACAAACATTCTCTTGGTATCTTTCATTCTTGACCCACTTTGTATCACCTCAAATCACAAAGCATCTCATTTCCTAACTCACTAATATTCTGTGTTTGTTAATACACGAACCATTTGTTTGTTAAAACTCTCTCAAAGTAAACTTTTTTTTAACAATAAATCTGATAATACACGTGTTGAACAACTCCAAATCTCCCTATGATGTCATACATACACACATATATATATATATATATATATATATATATATATATATATATATATATATATATATATATATATATATATATATATATGTATATACAGTATATGTGTGTGTGTGTATATGTATATTAGGGCTGCAACAACTAATCGATTAAAATCGATTATAAAATAGTTGGCGATTAATTTAGCACAGAGACAATTTTTTTTATTTTTTTTATTTTATTTTTTATAAACCTTTATTTATAAACTGCAACATGTACAAACAGCTGAGAAACAATAATCAAAATAAGTATGGTGCCAATATGCTGTTTTTTTTTCTCTCTCAATAAAATAGTGGAAAGGATAGAAATGTAGTTTGTCTCTTTTATCCGATTATTAATCGATTAATCGAAGTAATAATCGACAGATTAATCGATGATCAAATTAATCGTTAGTTGCAGCTCTAATGTATATATATATATACACAATGTTTAGATAATGTATACATGTATGCATGTATGTATGTATATATATGTATATATATATATATATATGTGTGTGTATATGTGCATATATATATATATATATGTATATATATATATATATATATATATATATGTGTATATGTGCATATATATATATATATATATGTATGTATATAAATATATATATATACATATATATATATATATATATATACAGGTAAAAGCCAGTAAATTAGAATATTTTGAAAAACTTGATTTATTTCAGTAATTGCATTCAAAAGGTGTAACTTCTACATTATATTTATTCATTGCACACAGACTGATGCATTCAAATGTTTATTTCATTTAATTTTGATGATTTGAAGTGGCAACAAATGAAAATCCAAAATTCCGTGTGTCACAAAATTAGAATATTACTTAAGGCTAATACAAAAAAGGGATTTTTAGAAATGTTGGCCAACTGAAAAGTATGAAAATGAAAAATATGAGCATGTACAATACTCAATACTTGGTTGGAGCTCCTTTTGCCTCAATTACTGCGTTAATGCGGCGTGGCATGGAGTCGATGAGTTTCTGGCACTGCTCAGGTGTTATGAGAGCCCAGGTTGCTCTGATAGTGGCCTTCAACTCTTCTGCGTTTTTGGGTCTGGCATTCTGCATCTTCCTTTTCACAATACCCCACAGATTTTCTATGGGGCTAAGGTCAGGGGAGTTGGCGGGCCAATTTAGAACAGAAATACCATGGTCCGTAAACCAGGCACGGGTAGATTTTGCGCTGTGTGCAGGCGCCAAGTCCTGTTGGAACTTGAAATCTCCATCTCCATAGAGCAGGTCAGCAGCAGGAAGCATGAAGTGCTCTAAAAC
>NC_084554.2:4730000-4775000 GCF_033978685.3 Nerophis lumbriciformis | reverse complement strand
AAAATAACAAAGTTTTCCAGTTTGAGCGTTAAATATCTTGTCTTTGCAGTTTATTTAATTGAATATAAGTTGTATTCTGTTTTTATTTACCATTTACACAACGTGGCAACTTCACTGGTTTTTGGGGTTTTCTATGTTTCCCTAAAATATCATTAATTACAGTAAAATGTAAGGAAATTAATGTGTTTTTTAATCGGGGTGTCTAAGTTAACGCTTTAACTCATGCAATTAATCACAAAACATCTCATTAATCATGTATTAATGATTAATAATTGTGCAAAAAAGCAAAGCAGATTGCTTTCTGTCAAAATATAACAATATTTGTCATGTTAATTTAAATGATGGACATAAATAATTTATGGATAATAAGGAATGTATTTAATTTGGGGAGAGAGAGAGAGAAGCCTGAGTGACAGAACCAGACAGACAGGTCGCCTCGATCGCCCCTCTCTCTCTCTCTCTTCCGTACCTCTTAACCCAACCGTCCACGTAAACTTGAACTGTCCTTTCGAGGCTGTAATTGGATGGGAAGATAACATTTAGTTTTAAGCGTGAAGAGAAATCAACTGCAACAAAACGACATTTTAATAAAACTGGATTAATTCTCATTAAATATTCATTTTTAATTCATATTGTTTCATTTTTTTATAGGAGCACAGACACAAGAAAGAATGGAATATATACACACCTAACTCGGAATGTTCCCATGCTGCCGATACCGACCATCCGTGAGTGAGATCGGCCGATACCAACCACATACATTAACTGTGAATTCTTCAATGCATTTCAGGTGAGTGCTGTTGACAGTTTGACGATATCAACACCATGTTTTAACTCGTTCTTGTCAGGCTTGTCCCTGACAGTTTGACTGTGTTTTAGTTTTTCCTCTGCGTTGTCTTAGTTTTCTGTCAGCGCTTTTATTTTGTCTTCATTAAACCTGCCTTCCCCTCCAGTCAGGGCTGGATTATTGTCACTACTACCTGCCATAATACTTGTCGTTGTAGCTCTGTCTACTTTTGTTCACTCTGCTCATGTCATAGCTCCTTCGTGTCACAGTAAGTGTTTTTGTTTCTTGTCGACAGTTAGCCTTTGTGCTATTTTAGTTCATAGCCAAGTTTGTTCTCCGCCTTTTGTTTGTACCCTTTTGTTTGTTTTTTTGCTATAGTGTTAAATTAAATCATGTTTTCCCGCACAATGAGTTCCGCCTTCTCTGCATCTTGGGGTTCGTCACCAACATACTCCGACAGTTCCTTCTTCTTTTGTATTACTTACAATTGTTTGAGCAAAACAAAGTACACAAAAGCAAAACTACTATCGACTACTCTTCTATATCATTTGGTTTTGTCCTCAAAGTATTCCCGTGTCCAAGGAATTTACCCCCGAGTTTGTAAACATTGACAAAAACAAAAAACTAAATATTTTGAGAAAATATCGATCCAATCACTTGATATCGAGTATAGTCTGATACTACCCTTGGTATCGACACCACCAATTTATGGATCGTTACGCCCGCCTCTTACCGCCTTGTGCGCGCCTTTTGTTTGTACCCTTTTGTTTGTTTTTTTGCTATAGTGTTAAATTCAATCATGTTTTCCCGCACAATGAGTTCCGCCTTCTCTGCATCTTGGGGTTCGTCACCAACATACTCTGACAGTTCCTTCTTCTTTTTTTTATTACTTACAATTGTTTGAGCAAAACAAAGTACACAAAAGCAAAACTACTATCGACTACTCTTCTATATCATTTGGTTTTGTCCTCAAAGTCTTCCCGTGTCCAAGGAATTTACCCCCGAGTTTGTAAACATTGACAAAAACAACATATTTTGAGAAAATGTCGATCCAATCACTTGATATCGAGTATAGTCTGATACTACCCTTGGTATCGACACCACCAATTTATGGATCGTTACGCCCGCCTCTTACCGCCTTGTGCGCTCCTTTTGTTTGTACCCTTTTGTTTGTTTTTTTGCTATAGTGTTAAATTCAATCTTCTTTTCCCGCACAATGAGTTCTGCCTTCTCTGCATCTTGGGGTTCGTCACCAACATACTCTGACAGTTCCTTCTTCTTTTGTATTACTTACAATTGTTTGAGTAAAACAAAGTTTGTCTTAGTTTTCTGTCAGCGCTTTTATTTTGTCTTCATTTCCTGATTGTCTCCCTGAGTGCTGCTTCCCCTCAGCTGTTGGTTGATTGGCACCTGGCCACACCTGGTGTCAATCAGCCAACTGCTATTTAAACCTGCCTTCCCCTCCAGTCAGGGCTGGATTATTGTCACCACTACCCGTCATAATACTTGTCGTTGTAGCTCTGTCTACTTTTGTTCACTCTGCTCATGTCATAGTTCCTTACGTGTCACAGTAAGTGTTTTTGTTTCTTGTCGACAGTTAGCCTTTGTGCTATTCTAGTTCATAGCCAAGTTTGTTCTCCGCCTTTTGTTTGTACCCTTTTGTTTGTTTTTTTGCTATAGTGTTAAATTAAATCATGTTTTCCCGCACAATGAGTTCCGCCTTCTCTGCATCTTGGGGTTCGTCACCAACATACTCTGACAGTTCCTTCTTCTTTTTTTTATTACTTACAATTGTTTGAGCAAAACAAAGTACACAAAAGCAAAACTACTATCGACTACTCTTCTATATCATTTGGTTTTGTCCTCAAAGTCTTCCCGTGTCCAAGGAATTTACCCCCGAGTTTGTAAACATTGACAAAAACAAAAAACTAAATATTTTGAGAAAATATCGATCCAATCACTTGATATCGAGTATAGTCTGATGCTACCCTTGGTATCGACACCACCAATTTATGGATCGTTACGCCCGCCTCTTACCACCTTGTGTGCGCCTTTTGTTTGTACCCTTTTGTTTGTTTTTTTGCTATAGTGTTAAATTCAATCATGTTTTCCCTCACAATGAGTTCCGCCTTCTCTGCATCTTGGGGTTCGTCAACAACATACTCTGACAGTTCCTTCTTCTTTTGTATTACTTACAATTGTTTGAGCAAAACAAAGTTTGTCTTAGTTTTCTGTCAGCGCTTTTATTTTGTCTTCATTTCCTGATTGTCTCCCTGAGTGCTGCTTCCCCTCAGCTGTTGGTTGATTGGCACCTGGCCACACCTGGTGTCAATCAGCCAACTGCTATTTAAACCTGCCTTCCCCTCCAGTCAGGGCTGGATTATTGTCACTACTACCTGTCATAATACTTGTCGTTGTAGCTCTGTCTACTTTTGTTCACTCTGCTCATGTCATAGTTCTTTCGTGTCACAGTAAGTGTTTTTGTTTCTTGTCGACAGTTAGCCTTTGTGCTATTTTAGTTCATAGCCAAGTTTGTTCTCCGCCTTTTGTTTTTACCCTTTTGTTTGTTTTTTTGCTATAGTGTTAAATTCAATCATGTTTTCCCGCACAATGAGTTCCGCCTTCTCTGCATCTTGGGGTTCGTCACCAACATACTCTGACAGTTCCTTCTTCTTTTGTATTACTTACAATTGTTTGAGCAAAACAAAGTACACAAAAGCAAAATTACTATCGACTACTCTTCTATATCATTTAGTTTTGTCCTCAAAGTCTTCCCGTGTCCAAGGAATTTACCCCCGAGTTTGTAAACATTGACAAAAACAAAAAACAAAATATTTTGAGAAAATATCGATCCAATCACTTGATATCGAGTATAGTCTGATACTACCCTTGGTATCGACACCACCGATTTATTGATCGTTACACGACTCTTACTGACAAACCATCGGTTGTTTTTGATTGATTGATTGATTGAAACGTGTATTAGTAGGTTGCACAGTGAAGTACATATTCCGTACAATTGACCACTAAATGGTAACACCCCAATAAGTTTTTCAACTTGTTTAAGTCCACTTTATTGTTGTATGTTATCCTCTCAGCCTACTTTCTGCCGCAACACGGTTCCATCTACACGTCTTATACTTGTTTTCTTGGTGTTGTTTAAAGCTAACTAACAGTTAGCTTAGTTATTAGCTCGCCTGTCCCTAGCTCGCTGTCGGTGTGTAACATGTTTTCGCCTCGTCCCCCCAGTGATAATGAATCTTACGATGCTAAGAAAAATGTACTTGGTGATTATTATTTATTTAGGGGATCGACGATTTTGATCGGCATTTAAAAGTCATCAATTAATCCACTACGGCGATCATGAACCCATGTGGTGATATCCTTTACACACTGATGTCGCTTTTTGATGCGGTACCGCCTGAGGGATCGAAACTCCGTAATATCATTGCTTACGTGCAGTGATTTCTCAAGATTCTCTGAACTTTTTGATGATATTACGGACCGTAGATGGTGAAATCCCTAAATTCCTTGCAATAGCTGGTTGATAAATGTTGTTCTTAAACAATTTGCTCAGGCATTTGTTGACAAAGTGGTGACCCTCGCCCCATCCTTGTTTGTGAATGACTGAGCATTTCATGGAAGCTGCTTTTATACCCAATCATGGCACCCACCTGTTCCCAATTAGCCTGTTCACCTGTGGGATGTTCCAAATAAGTGTTTGATGAGCATTTCTCAACTTTATCAGTCTTCTTTGAAGCATGTTGCAGGCATCAAATTCCAATGAGCTAATATTTGCAAAAAAATAACAGTTTTCCAGTTCGAACGTTAAATATCTTGTCTTTGCAGTCTATTCAATTGAATATAAGTTGCATTCTGTTTCAAAGTACCATTTACACAACGTGACAACTTCACCGGCTTTGGGTTTGGTATCATGATGACAGACTAACCCGCAATTTTGACAATTTTGAGCCCTCTCGAGTTACGCTGACCTTTCGGCAATAAAACCCCAACTTTGCACAATTTTCGGGCGTTTTCAGCACTTCCAGCAAACACCAGATTGCACGACCGCGGCGGAAGTCGACTTCCGAGCGCTTGCGAAAGGCAGAACCAGGTCTGCATCCTCAAACCCAGGCAATTTTACGAGGGGTTGGAAAGGACTGACATCCCTGAAGTCAACACAGCCAAACAGTCTTTGGCTCTTTGTTTGTTCAACTTGTTACAACATGACATTTATTAGCCCGGTGTTCTTTTTCATTGGGGCTTTTAGCTCCATTAGCCTCTTACTTTATACGTCTGGGAGTGTTTATCTATGTGGACCGGGGGCGGGCTGAGGGGGGAATGCGACGCAGCGTGCCAAAAGGAGTCACTCAGCAGTCGATTAGTGACAAGCCATCTGTGAACGCTGGCTGGTTACGTTCACTAGTCCTCTAATTGCTAACTCGTCCGAATGGATTTGAGGTGAAGCGTCTGCGTCCATGGCAGCCTCTGGGGGTGGAGTTCAAATCGCAGAGACCTCCGTCGGGGGAATTTCTGCCCCGTCTAAGCACTTTACGGGATTATTTAGGCTAACTTTCATCTCCATCGCTGCTTTAGGAGTTTGCAGAGTGCTCTGACCTTCTGATCCCTGCCTCTGTTCCCTCGCTCCCTTCTTAGGGGGAAATTCCGACATGTGAAGACTAACAGTCTAATATGTAGGATTCCAGCTAAGCTCAGCGACAGGTTTGGCCCGCAGCGAAAAAGGCAAGAGTCTCATTAGAGCGCTAAGAATCTACAAGGGCAAGTTTGCACAATAGGAGGTTAAGAGAGCTTTTTGTTGGGCCCCAGGAGTATTACCCCCCTTAGGGACACAATTGATTAATGATGCCATAGAACCTTGGCTTTCTGATCATCGCAACACTTCATCAATACAGCAAAACCTCGGTTTGGGTGAGTTATCGGACAGTCATGAAGTTGTTCAACTGTCTGTGTGCATTCTATGAACAATCAAGCCAGAACAAATAACATGTACAACCCCACCAGACTTAGAGGATGTTAATTCAGTTTGTCTAATTTTGGAGAAAAAAAATTATACAGCCAAGACACAAAACTAACCTTGGCTTTCTGATCATCGCAACACTTCATCAATACAGAAAAACCTCGGTTTGGGTGAGTTATCGGACAGACATGAAGTTGTTCAACTGTCTGTGTGCGTTCTATGAACAATCAAGCCAGAACAAATAATATGTACAACCCCACCAGACGTGGAGGATGTTCATTCAGTTTGTCTAATTTTGGAGAAAAAAATAGATACAGCCAGGACACAAAACTAACCTTGGCTTTCTGATCATTGTAACACTTTATCAATACAGCAAAACCTCAGTTTGGGTGAGTTATCGGACAGACATGAAGTTGTTCAACTGTCTGTGTGCATTCTGTGAACAATCAAGCCAGAACAAATAACATGTACAACCCCACCAGACTGGGAGGATGTTCATTCAGTTTGTCTAATTTTGGAGAAAAAAACAGATACAGCCAAGACACAAAACTAACCTTGGCTTTCTGATCACCGCAACACTTTATCAATACAGCAAAACCTCGGTTTGGGTGAGTTATCGAACAGTAATGAAGTTGTTCAACTGTCTGTGTTCATTCTATGAACAATCAAGCCAGAACAAATAACATGTACAACCCCACCAGACTTGGAGGATGTTCATTCAGTTTGTCTAATTTTGGAGAAAAAAACAGATACAGCCAAGACACAAAACTAACCTTGGCTTTCTGATCACCGCAACACTTTATCAATACAGCAAAACCTCGGTTTGGGGGAGTTATCGGACAGACATGAAGTTGTTCAACTGTCTGTGTGCATTCTATGAACAATCAAGCCAGAACAAATAATATGTACAACCTCACCAGACTTGGAGGATGTTCATTCAGTTTGTCTAATTTTGGAGAAAAAAAAAGATACAGCCACAACACAAAACTATATTAATTCAAATGGCTTTTTAAAAAAAAGGCCGTCACGGACGTAAACAAGGTAGGAGTCATGGTAAAAAAGTGCATTTTGAATGGTGACAATGTGCATTTATTATATGCAGGAGAAAAAATGTTGTTTTCCCTAAAATACACATTGAGGCTAAAAAGTGTGTTTTTTTTCCAATTACTTGATTAATCGAACAAACTATAAAAGTAAAATAATTTTAATAAGTTGTTCAAACTAAGGCCCGCTGGCGTCTTCATATTATCCCGCAAAACGGCACAAATCCATAAAGCAATTTGGGCGGGTAATTTCATATACATTAAATTAGTTCCTGTCATTGACCATTACTGGTGCATGAAAGTTGTTGTGTGTACAGCATTCACTTATGTGACCCAATCCAAACAACCTTCCCTAGTCATGGTGCAGGAAAACAATTTTTAAAAAGGGCAATTTGAATGGTGACAATGTGTATTTGTTATATGCAAGGAGAAAAAATATTGTTTTCCCTAAAATACACATTGATGCTAAAAAGTTTTTTTTTTTTCAATTACTCAATTATTGAAACAAACAATAATAGTAAAATAATCGATAACTGCAGCCCTAATTTAGGCTAAAAACTTACAATATACTTAAAAAAACTTAAAAAAAAAAAAAACTTGTGTGCACAGCAATCTCTTATGTGACCCAATCCAAACAACCTTCCCTAGTCATGATGTGGGGAAAAAGTTTTTTTTTAAAAGTGCAATTTGAATGGCGACAATGTGCATTTATTATATGCAAAGAGAAAAAATATTGTTTTCCCTAAAATACACATTGATGCTAAACTTTGTTTTTTTTTTCTAATTACTCAATTAATGAAACAAACAATAATAGTAAAATAATCAATAACTGCAGCCCTAATTTAGGCTAAAAACTTACAATATACTTAAAAAAATGTTTTTAAAAAAAAGTTGTGTGCACAGCAATCTCTTATGTGACCCAATCCAAACAACCTTCCATAGTCATGATGTGGGAAAAACATTTTTTTTAAAGTGCAATTTGAATGGCGACAATGTGCATTCATTATATGCAAGAAGAAAAAATATTGTTTTCTCTAAAATACACATTGAGGCTAAAAAGTGTTTTTTTCTTCCAATTACTCAATTAATGAAACAAACAATGATAGTAAAATAATCGATAGCTGAAGGCCTAATTTAGGCTAAAAACGTCAAATATACTTTAAAAAAAAAACCAAGTTGTTGTGTGTACAGCATTCACTTATGTGACCCAATCCAAACAACCTTCCCTTGTCATGATGCGGGGAAAAAATTCAAAAAAAGTGCAATTTGAATGGTGACAATGTGCATTTATTATATGCAAAGAGAAAAAATATTGTTTTCCCTAAAATACACATTGAGGCTAAAAAGTGTTGTTTTTTTTCCAATTACTCAATTAATGAAACAAACAATAATAGTAAAATAATCAATAGCTGCAGCCCTAATTTAGGCTAAAAACTTAAAATATACTTTAAAAAATAATAATAAAGTTGTCGTGTGCACAGCATTCACTTATGTGACCCAATCCAAACAACCTTCCCTAGTCATGATGCGGGGAAAAAATTCATAAAAACTGCAATTTGAATGGTGACAATGTGCATTATATGCAAAGAGAAAAAAATATTGTTTTCCCTAAAATACACATTGAGGCTATTTTTATTTTATTTTTTTCCAATTACTCAATTAATGAATAAAACAATAATAGTCAACTAATCGAAGCTGCAGCCCTAATTTAGGCTAAAAACTTAAAATATATTTTAAAAAATTAAAAAAAAAAGTTGTCGTGTGCTCAGCATTCACTTATATGACCCAATCCAAACAACCTTCCCAAGTCATGATGCGCACATTTTTTTTTTTTTAAAGTGCAATTTGAATGGTGACAATGTGCATTTATTATATGCAAGGACAAAAAATATTGTTTTCCCTAAAATACACATTGAGGCTAAAAAGTGTTTTTTTCCCCCAAGTACTCAATTAATGAAACAAACAATGAGAGTAAAATAATCGATAGCCGCAGCCCTAATTTAGGTTAAAAACTTAATATATACTTTTAAAAAAATAATAAAGTTGTCGTGTGCACTGCATTAACTTATGTGACCCAATCCAAACAACCTTCTCTAGTCATGATACGGGAAAAAAAATTAAAAAAAAGTACAATTTGAATGGCGACAATGAGCATTTATTATATGGAAAGAGAAAAAATATTGTTTTCCCTAAAATACACATTTTAGGGGGGGGAAATCCCCCCCCCACCCCCACCCCCCCCAATTACTCAATTAATGAAAGAAACAATAATACTAAAATAATCGATAGATGCAGCCCTAATTTAGACTAAAAACTTAAAATATACTTTAAAAAAAAAAAAAAAGTTGTTGTGTGCACAGCATTCACTCATGTGACCCAATCCAAACAACCTTCCCTAGTCATGATGCGGGAAAAAAACAATCTAAAAAAGTGCAATTTGAATGGTGCATTTATTATATGCAAAGAGAAAAAATATTGTTTTCCCTAAAATACACATTGAGGCTAAAAAGTGTTTTTTTCTCTCCCAATTACTCAATTAATGAAACAAACAATAATAGTAAAATAATCAATAGCTGAAGCCCTAATTTAGGCTAAAAACTTAAAATATACTTTAAAAATGTTTTTAAAAAAAGTTGTCGTATGCTCAGCATTCACTTATGTGACCCAATCCAAACAACCTTCCCAAGTCATGATGCGCACATTTTTTTTTTTTTTAAAGTGCAATTTGAATGGTGACAATGTGCATTTATTATATGCAAGGACAAAAAATATTGTTTTCCCTAAAATACACATTGAGGCTAAAAAGTGTTTTTTTCCCCCAATTACTCAATTAATGAAACAAACAATAATAGTAAAATAATCGATAGCTGCAGCCCTAATTTGGGTTAAAAACTTAATATATACTTTAAAAAAATAATAAAGTTCACTTATGTGACCCAATCCAAACAACCTTCTCTAGTCATGATACGGGGAAAAAAATAAAAAAAGTACAATTTGAATGGCAACAAGGTGCATTTATTATATGGAAAGAGAAAACATATTGTTTTCCCTAAAATACACATTAGGCCTAAAAAGTGTTTTTTTCCCCCAATTACTCAATTAATGAAAGAAACAATAATAGTAAAATAATCGATAGATGCAGCCCTAATTTAGACTAAAAACTTAAAATATACTTAAAAAAAACAAAACAATTTGTTGTGTGCACAGCATTCACTCATGTGACCCAATCCAAACAACCTTCCCTAGTCATGATACGGGAAAAAAAAAAAAAAAAAAAAAAAAAAGTACACATTGAGGCTAAAAAGTTTTTTTTTCTTCCAATTACTCAATTAATGAAACAAACAATAATAGTAAAATAATTGATAGCTGCAGCCCTATTTTAGGCTAAAAACCTAAAATATACTTTAAAAAAAAACAAGTTGTTGTGTGCACAGCATTCACTCATGTGACCAAATCCAAACAACCTTCCCTAGTCATGATGCGGGGAAGAAAAAAAAAAAGTGCAATTTGAATGGCGACAATGTGCATTTATTATATGCAAAGAGAAAAAATATTGTTTTCCCTAAAATACACATTGAGGCTAAAAGTTTTTTTTTTTTTTTTTTAAATTACTCAATTAATGAAACAAACAATAACAATAAAATAATCGATAGCTGCAGCCTTAATTTAGGCTAAAGACGTAAAATATACTTTAAAAAAAAAAAAAAAAAGAAAAAAAAAAAAAGTTGTGTGCACAGCATTCATTTATGTGACCCAATCCAAATAACCTTCCCTAGTCATGATACGGGAAAAAAAATAAAAAAAAGTACAATTTGAATGGCGACAATGAGCATTTATTATATGGAAAGAGAAAAAATATTGTTTTCCCTAAAATACACATTTTAGGGAAACAAAAAAGTGTTTTTTTCCCCCAATTACTCAATTAATGAAAGAAACAATAATAGTAAAATAATCGATAGATGCAGCCCTAATTTAGACTAAAAACTTAAAATATACTTAAAAAAAACAAAACAAGTTGCATTCGCTCATGTGACCCAATCCAAACAACCTTCCCTAGTCATGATGCGGGAAAAAAAATTCTAAAAAAGTGCAATTTGAATGGTGCATTTATTATATGCATAGAGAAAAAATATTGTTTTCCCTAAAATACACATTGAGGCTAAACATTTTTTTTTTTCCCAATTACTCAATTAATGAAACAAACAATAATAGTAAAATAATCAATAGCTGAAGCCCTAATTTAGGCTAAAAACTTAAAATATACTTTAAAAATGTTTTTAAAAAAAGTTGTCGTATGCTCAGCATTCACTTATATGACCCAATCCAAACAACCTTCCCAAGTCATGATGCGCAAATTTTTTTTTTTTTAAAAGTGCAATTTGAATGGTGACAATGTGCATTTATTATATGCAAGGACAAACAATATTGTTTTCCCTAAAATACACATTGAGGCTAAAAAGTGTTTTTTTTCCCCCAAGTACTCAATTAATGAAACAAACAATAATAGTAAAATAATCGATAGCTGCAGCCCTAATTTAGGTTAAAAACTTAATATATACTTTAAAAATGTTTAAAAAAAAAGTTGTCGTGTGCACAGCATTCACTTATGTGACCCAATCCAAACAACCTTCTCTAGTCATGATACGGGAAAAAAATAAAAAAAAGTACAATTTGAATGGCGACAATGTGCATTTATTATATGGAAAGAGAAAAAATATTGTTTTCCCTAAAATACACATTAGGGCTAAAAAGTGTTTTTTCCCCCCAATTACTTAATTAATGAAAGAAAAAATAATAATAAAATAATCGATAGATGCAGCCCTAATTTAGACTAAAAACTCAAAATATACTTAAAAAAAACAAAACAAGTTGTTGTGTGCACAGCATTCACTCATGTGACCCTATCCAAAAAACCTTCCCTAGTCATGATGCGGGAACAAAATTCTAAAAAAGTACAATTTGAATGGTGCATTTATTATATGCAAAGAGAAAAAATATTGTTTTCCCTAAAATACACAATAAGGCTAAAAAGTGTTTTTTTCCCCAATTACTCAATTAATGAAACAAACAATAATAGTAAAATAATCAATAGCTGAAGCCCTAATTTAGGCTAAAAACTTAAAATATACTTTAAAAATGTTTTTTAAAAAAGTTGTCGTATGCTCAGCATTCACTTATATGACCCAATCCAAACAACCTTCCCAAGTCATGATGCGCACAATTTTTTTTTTTTAAAGTGCAATTTGAATGGTGACAATGTGCATTTATTATATGCAAGGACAAAAAATATTGTTTTCCCTAAAATACACATTGAGGCTAAAAAGTGTTTTTTTCCCCCAAGTACTCAATTAATGAAACAAACAATAATAGTAAAATAATCGATAGCTGCAGCCCTAATTTAGGTTAAAAACTTATTTTATACTTTAAAAAAAATAATAAAGTTCACTTATATGACCCAATCCAAACAACCTTCTCTAGTCATGATACGGGAAAAAAAATCAAAAAAAGTACAATTTGAATGGCAACAATGTGCATTTATTATATGGAAAGAGAAAAAATATTGTTTTCCCTAAAATACGCATTAGGGCTAAAAAGTGTTTTTTCCCCCCAATTACTCAATTAATGAAAGAAACAATAATAATAAAATAATCGATAGCTGCAGCCCTAATTTAGACTAAAAACTTACAATATACTTAAAACATTTTTTTTTTTTTTAAAGTTGTGTGTGCAGCCTTCACTTATGTGACCCGATCTAAACAACCTTCCCTAGTCATGATGCGGGAAAAAAAATTCTAAAAAAGTGCAATTTGAATGGTGCATTTATTATATGCAAAGAGAAAAAATATTGTTTTCCCTAAAATACACATTGAGGCTAAAAAGTGTTTTTTTTCCCAATTACTCAATTAATGAAACAAACTATAATAGTAAAATAATCAATAGCTGAAGCCCTAATTTAGGCTAAAAACTTAAAATATACTTTAAAAATTTTTAAAAAAAAAGTTGTCGTATGCGCAACATTCACTTATACGACCCAATCCAAACAACCTTCCCAAGTCATGATGCGCAATTTTTTTTTTTTTTAAATTGCAATTTTAATGGTGACAATGTGCATTTATTATATGCAAGGACAAAAAATATTGTTTTCCCTAAAATACACATTGAGGCTAAAAAGTGTTTTTTTCCCCCAAGTACTCAATTAATGAAACAAACAATAATAGTAAAATAATCGATAGCTGCAGCCCTAATTTAGGTTAAAAACGTAATATATACTTTTAAAAAAATAATAAAGTTGTCGTGTGCACAGCATTCACTTATGTGACCCAAACCAAACAACCTTCTCTAGTCATGATACGGGATAAAAAATCAAAAAAAGTACAATTTGAATGGCGACAATGAGCATTTATTGTATGGAAAGAGAAAAAATATTGTTTTCCCTAAAATACACATTTTAGGGGGGGAAATATTTTTCCCCCCCAATTACTCAATTAATGAAAGAAACAATAATACTAAAATAATCGATAGATGCAGCCCTAATTTAGACTAAAAACTTAAAATATACTTAAAAAAAACAAAACAAGTTGTTGTGTGCACAGCATTCACTCATGTGACCCAATCCAAACAACCTTCCCTAGTCATGATGCGGGAAAAAAAAATCTAAAAAAGTGCAATTTGAATGGTGCATTTATTATATGCAAAGAGAAGAAATATTGTTTTCCCTAAAATACACATTGAGGCTACAAAGTGTTTTTTTCCCCCAATTACTCAATTAATGAAACAAACTATAATAGTAAAATAATCAATAGCTGAAGCCCTAATTTAGGCTAAAAACTTAAAATATACTTAAAAAATGTTTTAAAAAAAAGTTGTCGTATGCTCAGAATTCACTTATATGACCCAATCCAAACAACCTTCCCAAGTCATGATGCGCAATTTTTTTTTTTTAAGTGCAATTTGAATGGTGACAATGTTCATTTATTATATGCAAGGAGAAAAAATATTGTTTTCCCTAAAATACACATTGAGTCTAAAAAGTGTTTGTTTCCCCAATTACTCAATTAATGAAACAAACAATAATTGTAAAATAATCGATAGCTGCAGCCCTAATTTAGGTTAAAAACTTAATATATACTTTTTAAAAAATAATAAAGTTTTCGTGTGCACAGCATTAACTTATGTGACCCAATCCAAACAACCTTCCCTAGTCATGATACGGGAAAAATTTTAAAAAAAAAGGACAATTTGAATGGCGACAATGAGCATTTATTATATGGAAAGAGAAAAAATATTGTTTCCCTAAAATACACATTAGGGCTAAAAAGTGTTTTTTTCCCCCCAATTACTCAATTAATGAAAGAAACAATAATAGTAAAATAATCGATAAATGCAGCCCTAATTTAGACTAAAAACTTAAAATATACTTAAAAAAAACCAAACAAGTTGTTGTGTCCAAATCCAAACAACCGTCCCTAGTCATGATGCGGGAAAAAAAATTCTAAAAAAGTGCAATTTGAATGGTGCATTTATTATATGCAAAGAGAAAAAATATTGTTTTCCCTAAAATACACATTGAGGCTAAAAAGTGTATTTTTTTTCCAATTACTCAATTAATGAAACAAACAATAATAGTAAAATAATCAATAGCTGAAGCCCTAATTTAGGCTAAAAACTTTAAATATACTTTAAAAATGTTTTTAAAAAAAGTTGTCGTATGCTCAGCATTCACTTATACGACCCAATCCAAACAACCTTCCCAAGTCATGATGCGCACATTTTGTTTTTTTTAAAGTGCAATTTGAATGGTGACAATGTGCATTTATTATATGCAAGGACAAAAAATATTGTTTTCCCTAAAATACACATTGAGGCTAAAAAGTGTTTTTTTCCCCAATTACTCAATTAATGAAACAAACAATAATAGTAAAATAATCGATTGCTGCAGCCCTAATTTAGGTTAAAAACTTAATATATACTTTTTGAAAAATAATAAAGTTGTCGTGTGCACAGCATTCACTTATGTGACCCAATCCAAACAACCTTCCCTAGTCATGATACGGGAAAAAAAAAAAAAAAAAAAGTACAATTTCAATGGTGACAATGAGCATTTATTATATGGAAAGAGAAAAAATATTGTTTTCCCTAAAATACACATTAGGGCTGAAAAGTGTTTTTTTCCCCCCAATTACTCAATTAATGAAAGAAACAATAATAGTAAAATAATCGATAGATGCAGCCCTAATTTAGGTTAAAAAATTATTATATACTTCTCTAGTCATGATACGGGAAAAACAATTAAAAAAAGTACAATTTGAATGGCGACAATGTGCATTTATTATATGCAAAGAGTAAAAATATTGTTTTCCCTAAAATACACATTGAGGCCAAAAAAGTTTTTTTTTTTTTCAATTACTCAATTAATGAAACAAACAATAACAGTAAAATAATCGATAGCTGCAGCCCTAATTTAGGCTAAAAACTTAAAATATACTTAAAAAAAACAAAACAAGTTGTTGTGTCCAAATCCAAACAACCTTCCCTAGTCATGATGCGGGAAAAAAAATTCTAAAAAAGTGCAATTTGAATGGTGCATATATTATATGCAAAGAGAAAAAATATTGTTTTCCCTAAAAAACACATTGAGGCTAAAAACTTAAAATATACTTAAAAAAACAAAACAAGTTGTTGTGTCCAAATCCAAACAACCTTCCCCAGTCATGATGCGGGAAAAAAAATTCTAAAAAAGTGCAGATTGAATGGTGCATTTATTATATGCAAAGAGAAAAAATATTGTTTTCCCTAGAATACACATTGAGGCTAAAAAGTTTTTTTTTTTTCCCCAATTACTCAATTAATGAAACAAACAATAATAATAAAATAATCAATAGCTGAAGCCCTAATTTAGGCTAAAAACTTAAAATATACTTTAAAAATGTTTTTAAAAAAAGTTGTCGTATGCTCAGCATTCACTTATATGACCCAATCCAAACAACCTTCCCAAGTCATGATGCGCACATTTTTTTTTTTTTTAAGTGCAATTTGAATGGTGAAAATGTGCATTTATTATATGCAAGGACAAAAAATATTGTTTTCCCTAAAATACACATTGAGGCTAAAAAGTGTTTTTTTCCCCAATTACTCAATTAATGAAACAAACAATAATAGTAAAATAATCGATTGCTGCAGCCCTAATTTAGGTTAAAAACTTAATATATACTTTTAAAAAAATAATAAAGTTGTCGTGTGCACAGCATTCACTTATGTGACCCAATCCAAACAACCTTCCCTAGTCATGATACGGGGAAAAAAATAAAAAAAAGTACAATTTGAATGGCGACAATGTGCATTTATTATATGGAAAGAGAAAAAATATTGTTTTCCCTAAAATACACATTAGGGCTGAAAAGTGTTTTTTTCCCCCAATTACTCAATTAATGAAACAAACAATAATAGTAAAATAATCGATAGCTGCAGCCCTAATTTAGGTTAAAAACTTAATATATACTTTTTTTTAAATAATAAAGTTGTCGTGTGCACAGCATTCACTTATGTGACCCAATCCAAACAACCTTCTCTAGTCATGATACGGGAAAAAAAATCAAAAAAAGGACAATTTGAATGGCGACAATGAGCATTTATTATATGGAAAGAGAAAAAATATTGTTTTCCCTAAAATACACATTTTAGGGGGGGAAACAATTTTTTCCCCCCCAATTACTCAATTAATGAAACAAACAATAATAGTAAAATAATCGATAGCTGCAGCCCTAATTTAGGTTAAAAACTTAATATATACTTTAAAAAAAATAATAAAGTTGTTGTGTGCACAGCATGAACTTATATGACCCAATCCAAACAACCTTCCCTAGTCATGATACGGGGAAAAAATTCAAAAAAAGGACAATTTGAATGGCGACAATGAGCATTTATTATATG
The DNA here is from genome assembly GCF_033978685.3 of Nerophis lumbriciformis. NCBI lineage: Eukaryota > Metazoa > Chordata > Actinopteri > Syngnathiformes > Syngnathidae > Nerophis > Nerophis lumbriciformis. The sequence continues at coordinate 4,758,262 of NC_084554.2, read as the reverse complement.
GAAAGAGAAAAAATATTGTTTTCCCTAAAATACACATTTTAGGGGGGAAAAAAAATGTTTCCAATTACTCAATTAATGAAATAAACAATAAAAGTAAAATAATCGATAGATGCAGCCCTAATTTAGACTAAAAACTTAAAATATACTTAAAAAAAACAAAACAAGTTGTTGTGTCCAAATCCAAACAACCTTCCCTAGTCATGATGCGGGAAAAAAAAATTCTAAAAAAGTGCAATTTGAATGGTGCATTTATTATAAGCAAAGAGAAAAAATATTGTTTTCCCTAAAAAACACATTGAGACTAAAAAGTGTTTTTTTTTTCCCCCAATTACTCAATTAATGAAACAAACAATAATAGTCAACTAATCGTAGCTGCAGCCCTAATTTAGGCTAAAAACTGAAAATATACTTAAAAATGTTTTAAAAATAAGTTGTCTTGTGCACAGCATTCACTTATATGACCCAATCCAAACAACCTTCCCAAGTCATGATGCGCACATTTTTTTTTTTTTAAGTGCAATTTGAATGGTGACAATGTGCATTTATTATATGCAAGGACAAAAAATATTGTTTTCCCTAAAATACACATTGAGTCTAAAAAGTGTTTTTTTCCCCCCCAATTACTCAATTAATGAAACAAACAATAATAGTAAAATAATCGATAGCTGCAGCCCTATTTTAGGCTAAAAACCTAAAATATACTTTTAAAAAAAACAAGTTGTCGTGTGCACAGCATTCACTTATGTGACCAAATCCAAACAACCTTCCCTAGTCATGATGCGGGGAAGAAAAAAAAAAAGTGCAATTTGAATGGCGACAATGAGCATTCATTATATGGAAAGAGAAAAAATATTGTTATCCCTAAAATACACATTGAGGCTAAAAAGTGTTTTTTTTCCCCCAATTACTCAATTAATGAAGCAAACAATAATAGTAAAATAATCGATAGCTGAAGCCCTAATTTATGCTAAAAACTTAAAATATACATAAAAAAAAATAAATAAAAAAATTGTCGTGTGCACAGCATTTACTTATGTGACCCAATCCAAACAACCTTCCCTCGTCATGGTGAGGGGAATATTTTATTTTTTTTAAGTGCAATTTGAATGGTGACAATGTGCATTTATTATATGCAAAGAGAAAAAATATTGTTTTCCCTAAAATACACATTGAGGCTAAAAGTGTTTTTTTTTTTTCAATTACTCAATTAATGAAACAAACAATAACAGTAAAATAATCGATAGCTGCAGCCTTAATTTAGGCTAAAGACGTAAAATATACTTTAAAAAAAAAAATAATAATAATAATAATAAGTTGTGTGCACAGCATTCATTTATGTGACCCAATCCAAACAACCTTCCCTAGTCATGATACGGGAAAAAAAAAAATCAAAAAAAGGACAATTTGAATGGCGACAATGAGCATTTATTATATGGAAAGAGAAAAAATATTGTTTTCCCTAAAATACACATTTTAGGGGAAAAATAAGTGTTTTTTCCCCCAATTACTCAATTAATGAAAGAAACAATAATAGTAAAATAATCGATAGCTGCAGCCCTAATTTAGACTAGAACTTAAAATATACTTTAAAAAAACAAAACAAGTTGTTGTGTGCACAGCATTCACTCATGTGACCCAATCCAAACAACCTTCCCTGGTCATGATGCGGGGAAAAAATTCATAAAAAGTGCAATTTGAATGGCGACAATGAGCATTTATTATATGGAAAGAGAAAAAATATTGTTTTCCCTAAAATACACATTTTAGGGGGGAAAAAAAGTGTTTTTTCCCCCCCAATTACTCAATTAATGAAAGAAACAATAATAGTAAAATAATCGATAGATGCAGCCCTAATTTAGACTAAAAACTTAATATATACTTAAAAAAAACAAAACAAGTTGTTGTGTCCAAATCCAAACAACCTTCCCTAGTCATGATGCGGGAAAAAAAATTCTAAAAAAGTGCAATTTGAATGGTGCATTTATTATATGCATAGAGAAAAAAACATTGTTTTCCCTAAAATACACATTGAGGCTAAAATTTTTTTTTTTTTCCCAATTACTCAATTAATGAAACAAACAATAATAGTAAAATAATCAATAGCTGAAGCCCTAATTTAGGCTAAAAACTTAAAATATACTTTAAAAATGTTTTAAAAAAAAGTTGTCGTATGCTCAGCATTCACTTATATGACCCAATCCAAACAACCTTCCCAAGTCATGATGCGCACATTTTTTTTTTTTTAAAGTGCAATTTGAATGGTGACAATGTGCATTTATTATATGCAAGGACAAAAAATATTGTTTTCCCTAAAATACACATTGAGGCTAAAAAGTGTTTTTTTCCCCCAAGTACTCAATTAATGAAACAAACAATAATAGTAAAACAATCGATAGCTGCAGCCCTAATTTAGGTTAAAAACTTAATATATACTTTTTAAAAAATAATAAAGTTGTCGTGTGCACAGCATTAACTTATGTGACCCAATCCAAACAACCTTCCCTAGTCATGATACGGGAAAAAAAATCTAAAAAAGTGCAATTTGAATGGTGCATTTATTATATGCAAAGAGAAAAAATATTGTTTTCCCTAAAATACACATTTTAGCGGTAATTTTTTTTTTTTCCCCCCCAATTACTCAATTAATGAAAGAAACAATAATACTAAAATAATCGATAGATTAATTTAGACTAAAAACTTAAAATATACTTAAAAAAAAGAAAAACAAGTTGTTGTGTGCACAGCCTTCACTCATGTGACCCAATCCAAACAACCTTCCCTAGTCATGATGCGGGAAAAAAAATTCTAAAAAAGTGCAATTTGAATGGTGCATTTATTATATGCATAGAGAAAAAATATTGTTTTCCCTAAAAAACACATTGAGGCTAAAAAATGTTTTTTTCCCCCAATTACTCAATTAATGAAACAAACAATAATAGTAAAAATAATCAATAGCTGAAGCCCTAATTTAGACTAAAAACGTCAAATATACTTTAAAAAAACCCAAGTTGTTGTGTGCACAGCATTTACTTATGTGACCCAATCCAAACAACCTGCCCTAGTCATGATGCGGGAAAAAAAAAAAAATGCAATTTGAATGGTGACAATGTGCATTTATTATATGGTAAGAGAAAAAATATTGTTTTCCCTAAAATACACATTTTAGGGGGGGGGGGGGGGGGGAAGTGTTTTTTTCCCCCCAATTACTCAATTAATGAAAGAAACAATAATAGTAAAATAATCGATAGCTGCAGCCCTAATTTAGGCCAAAAACTTAAAATATACTTTTAAAAAAACAAAAACAAGTTGTCGTGTGCACATCATTCACTTATGTGACCCAATCCAAACAACTTTCCCTCATCATGGTGCGGGGAATATTTTTTATTTTTTAAGTGCAATTTGAATGGTGACAATGTGCATTTATTATATGCAAAGAGAGAAAATATTGTTTTCCCTAAAATACACATTGAGGCTAAAAGTTTTTTTTTTTTTTTCAATTACTCAATTAATGAAACAAACAATAACAGTAAAATAATCGATAGCTGCAGCCTTAATTTAGGCTAAAGACGTAAAATATACTTAATTTTTTTTTTTTTTAAAGTTGTGTGCATAGCATTCACTTATGTGACCCAATCCAAACAACCTTCCCTAGTCATGATGCGGGGGAAAAAAAAAAAAAAAAGTGCAATTTGAATGGTGACAATGTGCATTTATTATATGCAAAGAGAAAAAATATTATTTTCCCTAAAATACACATTGAGGCTAAAAAGTTTTTTGTTTTTTTTTCAATTACTCAATTTATGAAACAAACAATAACAGTAAAATAATCGATAGCTGCATCCCTAATTTAGGCTAAAGACGTAAAATATACTTTAAAAAAAAGAGTTGTGTGCACAGCATTCACTTATGTGACTCAATCCAAACAACCTTCCCTAGTCATGATGCGGGGAAGAAAAAAAAAAAGTGCAATTTGAATGGTGACAATGTGCATTTATTATATGCAAAGAGAAAACATATTGTTTTCCCTAAAATACACATTGAGGCTAAAAAGTTTTTTTTTTTTTCCAATTACTCAATTAATGAAACAAACAATAATAGTAAAATAATCAATTGCGGAAGCCCTAATTTAGGCTAAAAACTTAAAATATACTTTAAAAATTAATAATAAAGTTGTCGTGTGCACAGCATTAACTTATGTGACCCAATCCAAACAACCTTCCCTAGTCATGATACGGGAAACAAATAAAAAAAAGTACAATTTGAATGGCGACAATGAGCATTTATTATATGGAAAGAGAAAAAATATTGTTTTCCCTAAAATGTGTATTTTAGGGAAACAAAAAAGTGTTTTTTTCCCCCAATTACTCAATTAATGAAAGAAACAATAATAGTAAAATAATCGATAGATGCAGCCCTAATTTAGACTAAAAACTTAAAATATACTTAAAAAAAACAAAACAAGTTGCATTCACTCATGTGACCCAATCCAAACAACCTTCCCTAGTCATGATGCGGGGAAAAAAAAAATCTAAAAAAGTGCAATTTGAATGGTGCATTTATTATATGCAAAGAGAAAAAATATTGTTTTCCCTAAAATACACATTGAGGCTAAAAAGTGTTTTTTCCCCCCAATTACTCAATTAATGAAACAAACAATAATAGTAAAATAATCGATAGCTGAAGCCCTAATTTATGCTAAAAACTTAAAATATACATAAAAAATAAAAAATAAAAATAAAAATTGTCGTGTGCACAGCATTCACTTATGTGACCCAATCCAAACAACCTTCCCTCGTCATGGTGCGGGGATTTTTTTTTTTTTTTTTTAAGTGCAATTTGAATGGCGACAATGTGCATTTATTATATGCAAAGAGAAAAAATATTGTTTTCCCTAAAATACACATTGAGGCCAAAAATTTTTTTTTTTTTTTTTTTTTTTCAATTACTCAATTAATGAAACAAACAATAACAGTAAAATAATCGATAGCTGCAGCCTTAATTTAGGCTAAAGACGTAAAATATACTTTAAAAAAAAAAGAAAGAAAAAAAAAAAAAAAGTTGTGTGCACAGCATTCACTTATGTGACCCAATCCAAACAACCTTCCCTAGTCATGATACGGGAAAAAAAATTAAAAAAAGTACAATTTGAATGGCGACAATGAGCATTTATTATATGGAAAGAGAAAAAATATTGTTTTCCCTAAAATACACATTTTAGGGAAACAAAAAAGTGTTTTTTTCCCCCAATTACTCAATTAATGAAAGAAACAATAATAGTAAAATAATCGATAGATGCAGCCCTAATTTAGACTAAAAACTTAAAATATACTTAAAAAAGCAAAACAAGTTGCATTCACTCATGTGACCCAATCCAAACAACCTTCCCTAGTCATGATGCGGGGAAAAAAAAATCCAAAAAAGTGCAATTTGAATGGTGCATTTATTATATGCAAAAAGAAAAAATATTGTTTTCCCTAAAATACACATTTTAGGGGGAAAAAAAAGAGTTTTTTCCCCCCAATTACTCAATTAATGAAAGAAACAATAATAGTAAAATAATCGATAGATGCAGCCCTAATTTAGACTAAAAACTTAAAATATACTTAAAAAAAACAAAACAAGTTGTAGTGTGCACAGCATTCACTCATGTGACCCAATCCAAACAACCTTCCCTAGTCATGATGCGGGAAAAAAAATTCTAAAAAAGTGCAATTTGAATGGTGCATTTATTATATGCATAGAGAAAAAATATTGTTTTCCCTAAAAAACACATTGAGGCTAAAAAATGTTTTTTTTCCCCAATTACTCAATTAATGAAACAAACAATAATAGTAAAAATAATCAATAGCTGAAGCCCTAATTTAGACTAAAAACGTCAAATATACTTTAAAAAAACCCAAGTTGTTGTGTGCACAGCATTCACTTATGTGACCCAATCCAAACAACCTGCCCTAGTCATGATGCGGGAAAAAAAAATAAAAAATGCAATTTGAATCGTGACAATGTGCATTTATTATATGCAAAGAGAAAACATATTGTTTTCCCTAAAATACACATTGAGGCTAAAAAGTGTTTTTTTCCCCCAATTACTCAATTAATGAAACAAACAATAATAGTAAAATAATCGATAGCTGAAGCCCTAATTTATGCTAAAAACTTAAAATATACATAAGAAAAAAAAAAAAAATTGTCGCGTGCACAGCATTCACTTATGTGACCCAATCCAAACAACCTTCCCTCGTCATGGTGCGGGGATTTTTTTTTTTTTTTTTTTTTTTTTTTTAAGTGCAATTTGAATGGTGACAATGTGCATTTATTATATGCAAAGAGAAAAAATATTGTTTTCCCTAAAATACACATTGAGGCTAAAAAGTGTTTTTTTCCCCCAATTACTCAATTAATGAAACAAACAATAATAGTAAAATAATCGATAGCTGAAGCCCTAATTTATGCTAAAAACTTAAAATATACATAAGAAAAAAAAAAAAAATTGTCGCGTGCACAGCATTCACTTATGTGACCCAATCCAAACAACCTTCCCTCGTCATGGTGCGGGGATTTTTTTTTTTTTTTTTTTTTTTTTTTTAAGTGCAATTTGAATGGTGACAATGTGCATTTATTATATGCAAAGAGAAAAAATATTGTTTTCCCTAAAATACACATTTTAGGGAAACAAAAAAGTGTTTTTTTCCCCCATTTACTCAATTAATGAAAGAAACAATAATAGTAAAATAATCGATAGATGCAGCCTAATTTAGACTAAAAACTTAAAATATACTTAAAAAACAAAAAAAACAAGTTGTTGTGTGCACAGCATTCACTCATGTGACCCAATCCAAACAACCTTCCCTAGTCATGATATGGGGGAAAAAAAAATCCAAAAAAGTGCAATTTGAATGGTGCATTTATTATATGCAAAAAGAAAAAATATTGTTTTCCCTAAAATACACATTTTAGGGGGGAAAAAAATATTTTTTTTCCCCCCCAATTACTCAATTAATGAAAGAAACAATAATAGTAAAATAATCGATAGATGCAGCCCTAATTTAGACTAAAAACTTAAAATATACTTTAAAAAAACAAAACAAGTTGTTGTGTGCACAGCATTCACTCATGTGACCCAATCCAAACAACCTTCCCTAGTCATGATGCGGGAAAAAAAATTCTAAAAAAGTGCAATTTGAATGGTGCATTTATTATATGCACAGAGAAAAAATATTGTTTTCCCTAAAAAACACATTGAGGCTAAAAAATGTTTTTTTTCCCCAATTACTCAATTAATGAAACAAACAATAATAGTAAAAATAATCAATAGCTGAAGCCCTAATTTAGACTAAAAACGTCAAATATACTTTAAAAAAACCCAAGTTGTTGTGTGCACAGCATTCACTTATGTGACCCAATCCAAACAACCTGCCCTAGTCATGATGCGGGAAAAAAAAAAAAAAATGCAATTTGAATCGTGACAATGTGCATTTATTATATGCAAAGAGAAAACATATTGTTTTCCCTAAAATACACATTGAGGCTAAAAAGTGTTTTTTTCCCCCAATTACTCAATTAATGAAACAAACAATAATAGTAAAATAATCGATAGCTGAAGCCCTAATTTATGCTAAAAACTTAAAATATACATAAGAAAAGAAAAAAAAATTGTCGCGTGCACAGCATTCACTTATGTGACCCAATCCAAACAACCTTCCCTCGTCATGGTGCGGGGATTTTTTTTTTTTTTTTTTTTAAGTGCAATTTGAATGGTGACAATGTGCATTTTTTATATGCAAAGAGAAAAAATATTGTTTTCCCTAAAATACACATTGAGGCCAACATTTTTTTTTTTTTTTTTCAATTACTCAATTAATGAAACAAACAATAACAGTAAAATAATCGATAGCTGCAGCCCTAATTTAGGTTAAAAACTTAAAATATACATTAAAAAAAAAAAAAAAAAAAAAAAAAAATTGTCGTGTGCACAGCATTCACTTATGTGACCCAATCCAAACAACCTTCCCTCGTCATGGTGTGGGGAATTTTTTTTATTTTTTTTAAGTGCAATTTGAATGGTGACAATGTGCATTTATTATATGCAAAGAGAAAAAATATTGTTTTCCCTAAAAAACACATTGAGGCTAAAAAGTGTTTTTTTTCCCAATTACTCAATTAATGAAACAAACAATAACAGTAAAATAATCGATAGCTGCAGCCTTAATTTAGGCTAAAGACGTAAAATATACTTAAAAAAAAAAAGTTGTGTGCACAGCATTCACTTATGTGACCCAATCCAAACAACCTTCCCTAGTCATGATACGGAGAAAAAAAAAAAAAAAAAAAAAGTACAATTTGAATGGCGACAATGAGCATTTATTATATGGAAAGAGAAAAAATATTGTTTTCCCTAAAATACACATTTTAGGGAAACAAAAAAGTGTTTTTTTCCCCCATTTACTCAATTAAGGAAAGAAACAATAATAGTAAAATAATCGATAGATGCAGCCCTAATTTAGACTAAAAACTTAAAATATACTTAAAAAACAAAAAAAACAAGTTGTTGTGTGCACAGCATTCACTCATGTGACCCAATCCAAACAACCTTCCCTAGTCATGATGCGGGGAAAAAAAAAAATCCAAAAAAGTGCAATTTGAATGGTGCATTTATTATATGCAAAAAGAAAAAATATTGTTTTCCCTAAAAAAACACATCGAGGCTAAAAAGTGTTTAGACTAAAAACGTAAAATATACTTTAAAAAAAACCCAAGTTGTTGTGTGCACAGCATTCACTTATATGACCCAATCCAAACAACCTTCCCAAGTCATGATGCGCAATTTTTTTTTTTTTTTTTAAGTGCAATTTGAATGGTGACAATGTGCATTTATTATATGCAAGGAGAAAAAATATTGTTTTCCCTAAAATACACATTGAGGCTAAAAAGTGTTTTTTTCCCCCAAGTACTCAATTAATGAAACAAACAATAATAGTAAAATAATCGATAGCTGCAGCCCTAATTTAGGTTAAAAACTTAATATATACTTTTTAAAAAATAATAAAATTGTCGTGTGCACAGCATTAACTTATGTGACCCAATCCAAACAACCTTCCCTAGTCATGATACGGGGAAAAAAATCTAAAAAAGTGCAATTTGAATGGTGCATTTATTATATGCAAAGAGAAAAAATATTGTTTTCCCTAAAATACACATTTTAGCGGGAATTTTTTATTTTTTTTCCCCCCAATTACTCAATTAATGAAAGAAACAATAATACTAAAATAATCGATAGATGCAGCCCTAATTTAGACTAAAAACTTAAAATATACTTAAAAAAAAGAAAAACAAGTTGTTGTGTGCACAGCCTTCACTCATGTGACCCAATCCAAACAACCTTCCCTAGTCATGATACGGGGAAAGAAAATAAAAAAAAGTACACATTGAGGCTAAAAAGTGTTTTTTTTTTTCCAATTACTCAATTAATGAAACAAACAATAATAGTAAAATAATCGATAGCTGCAGCCCTATTTTAGGCTAAAGACGTAAAATATACTTAAATTTTTTTTTAAAGAAAAAAGTTGTGTGCATAGCATTCACTTATGTGACCCAATCCAAACAACCTTCCCTAGTCATGATGCGGGGAAAAAAATAAAAAAAAGTGCAATTTGAATGGTGACAATGTGTATTTTATATGCGAGGAGAAAAAATATTGTTTTCTCAAAAATACACATTGAGGCTGAAAAGTGTTTTTCTTTTTTTCCAATTACTCAATTAATGAAACAAACAATAATAGTAAAATAATCAATAGCTGAAGCCCTAATTTAGGCTAAAAACTTAAAATATACTTTAAAAAACAACAACAAGTCTGCAATATTTGAAGCATGACGTGGCGAGGGACGACTTTAGTTGGACTCGAGCTGGTCTCTGTTGCCAGGATACCAGAATGCCTCGCCGCCGCGGTGCCCCGGTGTTGACTGGACAGCCTGTGGTTGGTAGAAGAGAGGAAGGGGCGGTAGAACATGAGGGGCTGATCAAAGTTTAGCCAGGACCCCTGCTGTTCTCCAAATAAATCTTCCTACCGCTGAGCTCTCAGTGCCAAGCCTTGTTCCGAAAAGTCGGCCTTATTATACACGCCGCCGGAGTTCTTTGAGCCCGCGCCGTCCGCTGTGAAGCTTCCCAGAGGATTACATTTCTGACCATATGCTGTGAGAACCTGTGTGTGTGTGCGTATGTACGTACGTATGTTTGTACATGTGCGAGCGGCATTTGGTGATTCTGTTAAATGAAGCGGACTCCAATAGGATCAGAGAATGAAAAACGTGCCAAAGTAGTTGGGAAAGGGCATGTTCACCACTGTGTTACGTCCCCTATTCTTTTAACAACACTCAATATAACGATTGGGAACAGAGGAAACTAATTGTCTTCCTATGAGGAAGCAGTGCCTGGGGAGTCTGTGGTGGGCTCTCCTATTTCTGGGGCTGAGGTTGCTGAGGTAGTTAAAAAGCTCCTCGGTGGCAAGGCCCCGGGGGTAGATGAGATCCGCCCGGAGTTCCTTAAGGCTCTGGATGCTGTGGGGCTGTCTTGGTTGACAAGACTCTGCAGCATCGCGTGGACATCGGGGGCGGTACCTCTGGATTGGCAGACCGGGGTGGTGGTTCCTCTCTTTAAGAAGGGGAACCGGAGGGTGTGTTCTAACTATCGTGGGATCACACTCCTCAGCCTTCCCGGTAAGGTCTATTCAGGTGTACTGGAGTGGAGGCTACGCCGGATAGTCGAACCTCGGATTCAGGAGGAACAGTGTGGTTTTCGTCCTGGTCGTGGAACTGTGGACCAGCTCTATACTCTCGGCAGGGTCCTTGAGGGTGCATGGGAGTTTGCCCAACCAGTCTACATGTGTTTTGTGGACTTGGAGAAGGCATTCGACCGTGTCCCTCGGGAAGTCCTGTGGCGAGTGCTCAGAGAGTATGGGGTATCGGACTGTCTGATTGTGGCAGTCCGCTCCCTGTATGATCAGTGCCAGAGCTTGGTCCGCATTGCCGGCAGTAAGTCGGACACGTTTCCAGTGAGGGTTGGACTCCGCCAAGGCTGCCCTTTGTCACCGATTCTGTTCATAACCTTTATGGACAGAATTTCTAGGCGCAGTCAAGGCGTTGAGGAGATCTGGTTTGGTGGCTGCAGGATTAGGTCTCTGCTTTTTGCAGATGATGTGGTCCTGATGGCTTCATCTGGCCAGGATCTTCAGCTCTCACTGGATCGGTTCGCAGCTGAGTGTGAAGCGACTGGGATGAGAATCAGCACCTCCAAGTCCGAGTCCATGGTTCTCGCCCGGAAAAGGGTGGAGTGCCATCTCCGGGTTGGGGAGGAGATCTTGCCCCAAGTGGAGGAGTTCAAGTACCTCGGAGTCTTGTTCACGAGTGAGGGAAGAGTGAATCGTGAGATCGACAGGCGGATCGGTGCGGCGTCTTCAGTAATGCGGACGCTGTATCGATCCGTTGTGGTGAAGAAGGAGCTGAGCCGGAAAGCAAAGCTCTCAATTTACCGGTCGATCTACGTTCCCATCCTCACCTATGGTCATGAGCTTTGGGTTATGACCGAAAGGACAAGATCACGGGTACAAGCGGCCGAAATGAGTTTCCTCCGCCGGGTGGCGGGTCTCTCCCTTAGAGATAGGGTGAGAAGCTCTGCCATCCGGGAGGAGCTCAAAGTAAAGCCGCTGCTCCTCCACATGGAGAGGAGCCAGATGAGGTGGTTCGGGCATCTGGTCAGGATGCCACCCGAACGCCTCCCTAGGGAGGTGTTTAGGGCACGTCCGACCGGTAGGAGGCCGCGAGGAAGACCCAGGACACGTTGGGAAGACTATGTCTCCCGGCTGGCCTGGGAACGCCTCGGGGTCCCACAAGAAGAGCTGGACGAAGTGGCTGGGGAGAGGGAAGTCTGGGCTTCCCTGCTTAGGCTGCTGCCCCCGCGACCCGACCTCGGATAAGCGGAAGAAGATGGATGGATGGATGGAAACTAATTGTTGAAGCTTTGAAAGTGGAATTCTTTCCCAATCTTGTTTTATGTAGAGCTTCAGTCGTTCAACAGTCCGGGGGTCTCCGCTGTCGTATTTTAGGCTTCATAATGCGCCACACATTTTCGATGGGAGACAGGTCTGGACTGCAGGCGGGCCAGGAAAGTACCCGCACTCTTTTTTTTTTTACGAAGCCACACTGTTGTAACACGTGCTGAATGTGGCTTGGCATTGTCTTGTTGAAATAAGCAGGGGCGTCCATGAAAAAGACGGCAGCATATGTTGTTCCCAAACCTGTATGTACCTTTCAGCATTAATGGCGCCTTCACAGATGTGTAAGTTACCCATGTCTTGGGCACTAACACACCCCCATACCATCACACATGCTGCCTTTTGAACTTTGCGTCGATAACAGTCTGGATGGTTCGCTTCCCCTTTGGTCCGGATGACACGATGTCGAATATTTCCAAAAACAATTTGAAATGTGGACTCGTCAGACCACAGAACACTTTTCCACTTTGTATCAGTCCATCTTAGATGATCTCGGGCCCAAAGAAGCCGGCAGCGTTTCTGGGTGTTGTTGATAAATGGCTTTCGCTTTGCATAGTAGAGCTTTAACTTGCACTTACAGATGTAGCGAGCAACTGTATTTAGTGACAGTGGTTTTCTGAAGTGTTCCTGAGCCCATGTGGTGATATCCTTTCGAGATTGATGTCGGTTTTTTGATACAGTGCCGTCTGAGGGATCGAAGGTCACGGTCATTTAATGTTGGTTTCCGGCCATGCCGCTTACGTGGAGAGATTTTGAGCATTCCTCAACTTTATCAGTATTTATTGCCACCTTTCCCAACTTCTTTGTAGTGTGAGTGTCCAAACGGAGTATTTAGTTGCAGTGAAGTTGTCACGTTGTGTAAAAGGTAAATAAAAACAGAATACAATGATTTGCAAATTCTTTTCAACTTATATTCAATTGAATAGACTGATATTTAATGTTCACACTGAAAAATCCCATTTTTGGCTAGCTACAAAGCGGCACCGCTTGATGGATTGTCGGCGCATTACCATAGTCAGACGTACTGTGCTTCAACAAACAAGTCTGTGTATGAGGACCACATTTTTGGAACCTCAAACTCATGATAAAGTGGTGCCCCTGTTTGTGTAGGTCGAGTGTCCAAACAAAGACTATTTAGTACCGATATTGATGCCTTGAGTATCGGCCGATACCAATATTGATCTGATGCGATATCGACACAAATCATTCCTACATAATTGAATAGACTGCAAAGACAAGATATTTAATGTTCCCACTTTGCAAATAATCATTAACTTAGAATTTAATGGCAGCAACACATTGCAAAAAAGTTGTCACAGGGGCATTTTTACCACTGTGTTACATGGCCTTTCCTTTTAACAACACTCAGTAAAGGTTTGGGAACTGAGGAGACACATTTTTGAAGTGGAATTCTTTCCCATTCTTGCTTGATGTACAGCTTAAGTTGTTCAACAGTCCGGGGGTCTCCGTTGTGGTATTTTAGGCTTCATAATGCGCCACACATTTTCAACGGGAGACAGGTCTGGACTGCAGGCGGGTCAGGAAAGTACCCGCACTCTTTTACTATGAAGCCACGCTGTTGTAACACGTGGCTTGGCATTGTCTTGCTGAAATAAGCAGGGGCGTCCATGGTAACGTTGCTTGGATGGCAACATATGTCGCTCCAAAACCTGTATGTACCTTTCAGCATTAATGGCGCCTTCACAGATGTGTAAGTTACCCATGTCTTGGGCACTAATACACCCCCATACCATCACACATGCTGCCTTTTACACTTTGCGCCTAGAACAATCCGGATGGTTCTTTTCCTCTTTGTTCCAGAGGACACAACGTCCACAGTTTCCAAAAAACAATTTGAAATGTGGACTCGTCAGACCACAGAACACTCTTCCACTTTGCATCAGTCCATCTTAGATGAGCTCAGGCCCAGCGTTTCTGGGTGTTGTTGATAAATGGCTTTGGCTTTGCATAGTAGAGTTTTAACTTGCACTTACAGATGTAGCGACCAACTGTAGTTACTGACAGTGGGTTTCTGAAGTGTTCCTGAGCCCATGTGGTGATATCCTTTACACACTGATGTCGCTTTTTGATGCAGTACCGCCTGAGGGATCGAAGGTAACGGGCTTAGCTGCTTACGTGCAGTGATTTCTCCAAATTCTCTGAACCCTTTGATGATATTACGGACCGTAGATGGTGAAATCTCTAAATTCCTTGCAATAGCTGGTTGAGAAAGGTTTTTCTTAAACTGTTCAACAATTTGCTCACACATTTGTTGACAAAGTGGTGACCCTCGCCCCGTCCTTGTTTGCGAATGCCTGAGCATTTCACGGAAGCTGCTTTTATACCCAATCATGGCACCCACCTGTTCCCAATTAGCCCGTTCACCCGTGGGATCTTCCAAATAAGTGTTTGATGAGCATTCCTCAACTTTCTCAGTCTTTTTTGCCACTTGTGCGAGCTCTTTCGAAACATGCTGTCGGCATCAAATTCCAAATGAGCCAATATTTGCAAAGAATAACAACGTTGTTCCAGTTCGAGCGTTAAATATCTTGTCTTTGCAGTCTATTCAATTAAATTTAAGTTGGAAAGGATTTGCAAATCATTGTATTCTCTTTTTGTTTACCATTTACACAACGTGACAACTTCACTGCTTTTGGGGTTTGTGTATTGTTGCGTTTTGGACCAGTTGTTCCTCCCAGGGAATTCAAGTCACAAGTCGCTCCGAAGCTCTTTCTGACACTTAAAGCTGAGTTGAAAAACCACCAGAGACAGAATAGGTATTTTGTAATATATTGGCAAAGCTTTGCAGATATACATTTGAGACCAGTCCAGCATAGAACATTCTATCGCGCCGCCAAAATGGTCTGTCTTCCCGACCCCAAAACCCTCTCTCCTCTCTCTAGTCAAAACACATGCTAGTCAAAACACATTCCAAAGAATTCAAGGTTAACACACACAGTTTACTTGCAGAGAAACAGAAAGAGAATAAATGGAAAACACGAGCTGTTTTCAAACATGACTATGACAGAAAATAAGTAACACTAAAATTCGGATATATGTAAATATCTGCCTCCGACAGTATATATATATATATATATATATATATATATACATACATTAGAGATGCGCGGATAGGCAATTATTTCATCCGCAACCGCATCAGAAAGTCGTCAACCATCCGCCATCCACCCGATGTAACATTTGACCAGAACCGCATCCGCCCGCACCCGCCCGTTGTTATATATCTAATATAGACGATGCAAGGCATTAGTGAGGTTATAAAGCTTTTGCCTGTTAAAGAAAGGAGACTGATCCAATGCAGCACAGACATTCGCGTGCCACGCTGTCACGGCCCAGACGCACACCCATCATATGGGAGCCGCGCTGAGCGCACCTCCAAGCGCGTCTCGCTGCCGGCGACGGCCGGGTATGGGCCCGAGGCTCCAGCGCCATCCATTTTCAGGGCTAGTTGATTCGGCAGGTGGGTTTTTACACACTCCTTAGCGGGTTCCGACTTACATGGCCACCGTCCTGCTGTATATATATATATATATATATACATACATTAGAGATGCGCGGATAGGCAATTATTTCATCCGCAACCGCATCAGAAAGTCGTCAACCATCCGCCATCCACCCGATGTAACATTTGACCAGAACCGCATCCGCCCGCACCCGCCCGTTGTTATATATCTAATATAGACGATGCAAGGCATTAGTGAGGTTTTAAAGCTTTTGCCTGTTAAAGAAAGGAGACTGATCCAATGCAGCACAGACATTCGCGTGCCACGCTGTCACGGCCCAGACGCACACCCATCATATGGGAGCCGCGCTGAGCGCACCTCCAAGCGCGTCTCGCTGCCGGCGATGGCCGGGTATGGGCCCGAGGCTCCAGCGCCATCCATTTTCAGGGCTAGTTGATTCGGCAGGTGGGTTGTTACACACTCCTTAGCGGGTTCCGACTTCCATGGCCACCGTCCTGCTGTCTATATCAACCAGGGTGAGCCCCACCCCTTTCGTGAGCGCACTGTACTGCGCGAGGAGTGACCCCTGTTACGAGCCCCCGGCAACAGGGGTGGCGGGCAGGTAAGCTGCGCGGGCGGAGCGCGCGGAGTGACCCCTGTTACGAGCCCCCGGCCACGGGGGTGGCGGGCAGGTAAGCTGCTTACCTGCTGCGCGGACGAGGCGGGGTGTCGGTGCGGTGGTGACCCTGGACGTGTGTCGGGCCCTTCTCGCGGATCGCCTCAGCTACGGCTCTCGGTGGGGCCCTCTCGGGGGAAGGGGCCTCGGTCCCGGACCCCGGCGAGGCGTCCCTTCTCCGCTCCGTAAAAGTGTCTATCTCTTCTTTTTTTTTTCTTCTGTTGTGGCATATGCTGCAGGTGCCTGCTCGTTTTTCGTATGTGGGTAACAACATTTAACTATGTATATATATTTCCCAATTGGTTTAACTGCCACCCGCCTGAATCTATTTAAAATCTATTTTTTATTTTTTTCAACCGCCCGACCCGACCCGCGGATAAAATCGAATTTTTTTTAAATTTCATCCGCCCGATCCACGGATAATCCGCAGACTCCGCGGTTGTGCCCGCAAACCGCGCATCTCTAACATACATATATATATATATATATATATATATATATATATATGTCTTAATAAGGTTATCCAAAAAATAGTGCTCGATACCGTAGTAGAGCGCAATATATGTATGTGTGGGGAAAAAAAAATCACAAGACTATTTCATCTCTACAGGCCTGTTTCATGAGGGGGGGTACCCTCAATCATCAGGAGATTTTAATGGGAGCATTCGCATACCATGGTTTGTATAGGGCACAGAGTGGGTGGGTACAGGCTGGCCTAGGGGCGTGGTGATTGGCTCATGTGTTACCTAGGAGGTGTTTCCGTCTATGGCGGCATGTTGTTACAATTTCGCTGCGCTTGTTGAGGGATGACAGGTCTGGACGGTAAATAATAAACAGTTTCTCTTTCAAGCATAGGTTGCATCTTTTATTACCCCTATTGTAAGGTGTGCTGGATGCAAGAATTTGCCATGTTATTGAATATTCAACATTATTGTCTTTGAGGTCCCAAATGTGTTTGCTGAGTTCTGTGGTATTCCGCAGGTTTTGGTTCCTGAAAGAAGCCTTGTGATTGTTCCATCTGGTTTTGAATTCTCCCTCAGTTAATCCTACATATGTGTCGGATGTGTTAATGTCCTTGCGTATTACCTTAGATTGGTAGACAACTGATGTTTGTAAGCACCCCCCGTTGAGAGGGCAATCAGGTTTCTTTCGACAGTTACAGCCTTTGGAGTCGCTCTGTCTGGGGGCCGACGGCTCATTTGCAATTGTTTTGTTGTGGTTTGAGATGATTTGTCGTATATTGTTCATGCAGCTGTAGCTCAATTTAATGTTGTTCTTGTTGAATACTTTTCTTAGGCTGTTGCCTTTGGGAAAGTGTTTGTCAATCAGATTGAGGAATTTGTGTCCAATGTTCGTTGAGACGTTTTTGCTGTATGGGGGGGGTTGTACCAGATGATGTCGTTTCGTTTTCTGTTCTTTTTTGGCTGGTTTCCTGGCGTGGGTTCATAGGTGAGGGTGAAATTGTATCCGCTTTCATCAAGGGCTTTTTGGTACGGGGGGGTTGCTTGGTCAAATTCAGCTTTGCTAGATGACAGCATCGATAGCCTTTTATTGATTCCGGTAGGTATTCTTTTCGTGGTGGTGGGTGGGTGGTTGCTGTCATGGTGCACGTATTGGAGTGTTGTGTTTGTATATATATATATATATATATATATATATATATATATATATATATGCATGCAGTTGTCTTTCAGGCCCTCGGTCAAATCTTTTAAGCCCCCTAAGTCAAAGACTCACATAGTGAAACCCATTACATTTTTTAGCTACATTCAAACCAGTGTGGGTGGCACTGGGAGCAAAGTGGGTCACGTGTCTTGTCCAAGGACACGACGGCGAAAAACTCGAATCGAACCTGGAACCCTCAAGTTGCTGAGCCGCACCACCCAAAGTCCAGCAGGGGCCGGCGGTCTCCTTGTGTTACGGCGTCGCGACAAAAGCATCATTTTTCTCGTCCACTCACAGATCTGCCACGCTTTCCTTGCAAGTCATAAACGTTCATTCTGTCCCGTGCTCGGGAACATGAGGGGTTTGGTCCAAGGGGGGTCGACTCATAGGGTTCCAGCAAACATTTAGGGTGCAGTCAAATGTGTGCTTTGGGTTCCCCATGTCAGCGCCTGATGGAAGCCAAGCCTCCAATGAGTCATTTCATAAATATAGTGGCAGGTGGGACTTGTTGGTCATGCCTACTCTCTCCTTTACAAATGGAGGGTAATGTTCCTGACCTCCTCACCCCACCGGGGGCCTCGGCAGCTGGGGTGCCTCAACCCCTGCAACCCATACCATGGACTCCCTTGTGTGATTTTTTTGACGTGTGTACACAAGCCCCACATGGACACCTGAGTTCTCCTGTTCCCGGTCCATCCTTCAGCTGTGTCACACACAGTGTTGTGTGTCTGCGTCACACACAGTGTTGTGTGTCTGCGTCACACACAGTGTTGTGTGTCTGTGTTGTGTGTCAGCTGCCTTCCGTTCACCAGAACGAGCCTTGGCATCAGCTCTGTGCTAATGCCTCCCATCCACCACCGGAGACAAATCAGCCTTGTGGAGAGACCACGTCACTGTCCTTCGTTCCAGATTGTCCTTCACGGTCGGAACGTGTCCCGGTTGTGTCGGTCCTGACCTCGGAAGGCGGAGAAAAAAAAGTATTGAGTAGCAAAATATAGTGCAGCAGGTTTCCGGTTTCCGGTTTCCGGTTTCCGTTTCCAGTCAGGGTTGGACTCCGCCAAGGCTGCCCTTTGTCACCCATTCTGTTCAATCAATCAATCAATCAATGTTTACTTATATAGCCCTAAATCAGGGGTGTCTCAAAGGGCTGCCCAAGCCACAACGACATCCTCGGCTCAGATCCCACATCAGGGCAAGGACAAACTCAACCCAGTGGGACAATGAGAAACCTTGGAGGGAACTGCAGATGTGGGACCGGTGCAATGGACGTCGAGTGGATCTAACATAATATTGTGAGAGTCCAGTCCATAGTGGATCTAACATAATAGTGAGAGTCCAGTCCATAGTGGATCTAACATAATAGTGTGAGAGTCCAGTCCATAGTGGATCTAACATAATAGTGTGAGAGTCCAGTCCATAGTGGATCTAACATAATAATGTGAGAGTCCAGTCCATAGTGGATCTAACATAATAGTGTGAGAGTCCGGTCCATAGTTGATCTAGCATAATAGTGTGACATTCCAGTCCATAGTGGATCTAACATAATAGTGAGAGTTCAGTCCATAGTGGATCTAACATAATAGTGAGAGTCCAGTCCATAGTGGATCTAACATAATAGTGTGAGAGTCCAGTCCATAGTGGATCTAACATAATAGTGTGAGAGTCCAGTCCATAGTGGATCTAACATAATAGTGAGAGTCCAGTTCATAGTGGATCTAACATAATAGTGTGAGAGTCCAGTCCATAGTGGATCTAACATAATAGTGTGAGAGTCCAGTCCATAGTGGATCTAACATAATAGTGTGAGAGTCCAGTCCATAGTGGATCTAACATAATAGTGAGAGAGTTCATTCCATAGTGGATCTAACATAATAGTGTGAGAGTCCAGTCCATAGTGGATCCAACATAATAGTGAGAGTCCAGTCCATAGTGGATCAAACATAATAGTGAGAGAGTTCAGTCCATAGTGGATCTAACATAATAGTGAGACTCCAGTCCATAGTGGATCTAACATAATAGTGAGAGTCCAGTCCATAGTGGATCTAACATAATAGTGTGAGAGTCCAGTCCATAGTGGATCTAACATAATAGTGAGAGTCCAGTTCATAGTGGATCTAACATAATAGTGTGAGAGTCCAGTCGATAGTGGATCTAACATAATAGTGTGAGAGTCCAGTCCATAGTGGATCTAACATAATAGTGTGAGAGTCCAGTCCATAGTGGATCAAACATAATAGTGAGAGAGTTCATTCCATAGTGGATCTAACATAATAGTGTGAGAGTCCAGTTCATAGTGGATCTAACATAATAGTGTGAGAGTCCAGTCCATAGTGGATCTAACATAATAGTGTGAGAGTCCAGTTCATAGTGGATCTAACATAATAGTGTGAGAGTCCAGTCCATAGTGGATCTAACATAATAGTGTGAGAGTCCAGTCCATAGTGGATCTAACATAATAGTGAGAGTCCAGTCCATAGTGGATCTAACATAATAATGTGAGAGTCCAGTCCATAGTGGATCTAACATAATAGTGTGAGAGTCCAGTCCATAGTGGAGCTAACATAATATTGTGAGAGTCCAGTCCATAGTGGATCTAACATAATAGTGTGAGAGTCCAGTCCATAGTGGATCTAACATAATAGTGTGAGAGTCCAGTCCATAGTAGATCTAACATAATAGTGTGAGAGTCCAGTCCATAGTTGATCTAATATAATAGTGAGAGTCCAGTCCATAGTGGATCTAACATAATAGTGAGAGTCCAGTCCATAGTTGATCTAACATAATAGTGTGAGAGTCCAGTCCATAGTGGATCTAACATAATAGTGAGAGTCCAGTCCATAGTGGATCTAACATAATAGTGTGAGAGTCCAGTCCATAGTGGATCTAACATAATAGTGTGAGTCCAGTCCATAGTGGATCTAACATAATAGTGTGAGAGTCCAGTCCATAGTGGATTTAACATAATAGTGAGAGTCCAGTCCATAGTGGATCTAACATAATAGTGTGAAAGTCCAGTCCATAGTGGATCTAACATAATAGTGTGAGAGTCCAGTCCATAGTGGATCTAACATAATAGTGTGAAAGTCCAGTCCATAGTGGATCTAACATAATAGTGAGAGTCCAGTCCATAGTGGATCTAACATAATAGTGTGAAAGTCCAGTCCATAGTGGATCTAACATAATAGTGAGAGTCCAGTCCATAGTGGATCTAACATAATAGTGTGAGAGTCCAGTCCATAGTGGATCTAACATAATAGTGTGAGAGTCCAGTCCATAGTGGATCTAACATAATAGTGAGAGTCCAGTCCATAGTGGATCTAACATAATAGTGTGAGAGTCCAGTCCATAGTGGATCGAACATAATAGTGAGAGTCCAGTCCATAGTGGATCTAACATACTAGTGTGAAAGTCCAGTCCATAGTGGATCTAACATAATAGTGAGAGTCCAGTCCATAGTGGATCTAACATAATAGTGTGAGAGTCCAGTCCATAGTGGATCTAACATAATAGTGAGAGTCCAGTCCATAGTGGATCTAACATAATAGTGTGAGAGTCCAGTCCATAGTGGATCTAACATAATATTGTGAGAGTCCAGTCCATAGTGGATCTAACATAATAGTGAGAGTCCAGTCCATAGTGGATCTAACATAATAGTGTGAGAGTCCAGTCCATAGTGGATCTAACATAATATTGTGAGAGTCCAGTCCATAGTGGATCAAACATAATAGTGAGAGTCCAGTCCATAGTGGATCTAACATAATAGTGTGAGAGTCCAGTCCATAGTGGATCTAACATAATAGTGTGAGAGTCCAGTCCATAGTGGATCTAACATAATAGTGTGAGAGTCCAGTCCATAGTGGATCTAACATATTAGTGTGAGAGTCCAGCCCATAGTGGATCTATTCAAGTTTATGTTCGTCGCTCCCAAGCTCTTTACGACACTTAAAGCTGAGTAAAGGAACCACCAGAGACAGAATAAGTATTTTGTAATATATTTGCAAAGCTTTGTAAATATCATGAGACCAGTCCAGCATAGAACATTCAATCGCGCAGCTAAGATGGTCTTCCCCCCCCGAAATGGAAAACCTCTATTCTATAAAGTCTCTCCCCCTCCCACCCTCGCTGTCTTGTCTTTTCAGCCCAAACACATGCCCATTGTCCTCTGCACCTGGACATAAGAATAGATAAGAAGAAGGAGTATCTCACTTTCTTACATTCTGCACTCAAGGTTAGCACACAGTAGTGATGGGTTGATGAGGCGTCATGAAGCGTTTCGACACATTGCAAAACTGTATCGATACTGTGTCACTAAATACTGACATCTGCTGGACATTAAAAATCCCTACAGGCAACGTATGGACCGACTCAACTGACACTGATTTGATGCCCTAGTACAGGGGTCACCAACCTTTTTGAAACCAAAAACTACTTCTTGGGTACTGATTAATGCGAAAGGCTACCAGTTTGATACACACTTAAATAAATAAATATATTGTAAGTTACACGTAAGTGTGATTTAAACAAGAATAGCTAAATAAATAAATATATATAGATAAAAAAATGGGTATTTCTGTCTGTCATTCCGTCTTACATTTTGTTTTCCTTTTACGGAAGGTTTTTTGTAGAGAATAAATGATGAAAAAAACACTTAATTGAACAATTTAAAAGAGGAGAAAACACGAAAAAAATTTAAATACAATTTTGAAACATAGTTTATCTTCAATTTCGACTCTTTAAAATTCAAAATTCAACCGACAAAAAGAAGAGAAAAACTAGCTAATTTGAATCTTTTTGAAAAAATTAAAAAAATAATTTATGGAACATCATTAGTAATTTTTCCTGATTAAGATACATTTTAGAATTTTGATGACATGTTTTAAATTGGTTAAAATCCAATCTGCACTTTGTTAGAATATTTAACAAATTGGACCAAGCTATATTTCCAACAAAGACAAATCAGTATTTCTTCTAGATTTTCCGGAACAAAAATTTTAAAAGAAATTCAAAATACTTTGAAATAAGATTTAAATTTGATTCTACAGATTTTCTAGATTTGCCAGAATAATTTTTTTGAATTTTAATCATAGTAAGTTTGAAGAAATATTTCACAAATATTCTTCGTCGAAAAACCAGAAGCTAAAATATTTATTATTCTTTACAATAATAAAAAAAAAAGAATTACTTGAACATTGATTTAAATTGTCAGGAAAGAAGAGGAAGAAATTTAAAAGGTAAAAAGGTATATTTGTTTAAAAATCCTAAAATCATTTTTAAGGTTGTATTTTTTCTCTAAAATTGTATTTCTAAAAGTAATAAGAAGCAAAGTAAAAAATAAATGAATTTATTTAAACAAGTGAAGACCCATCCATCCATCCATTTTCTACCGCTTATTCCAAGTGAAGACCAAGTCTTTAAAATATTTTCTTGGATTTTCAAATTCTATTTGAGTTTTGTCTCTTTTAGAATTAAAAATGTCGAGCAAAGCGAGACCAGCTTGCTAGTAAATAAATACAATTTAAAAAATAGAGGCAGCTCACTGGTAAGTGCTGCTCTTTGAGCTATTTTTAGAACAGGCCAGCGGGCGACTCATCTGGTCCTTACGGGCGACCTGGTGACCGCGGGCACCGCGTTGGTGACCCCTGCCCTAGTATATACAATAATATAAACCAAGTCATTTAGGATTATTTCATATCTTCATTTAAATAAAAATATATTTGTATCTTTTTTAGATACAGTCAATAAATAATGTGAACATGTATCATAACATGGAAATCTAAGAGAACGTGTTGTGGATGATTGTGGACTGGGAATTGTTTTAATTTTATTTTTTTACACATTTTTATAAAATAAAAATAAAAAGTTTTTCCGACGTATTACATTTTAGACGATTTTTCTTAGTTATTATTTCTCCGGCTGTAGAAAAGAGCCGCTCACAGGGCACAGAGGAGGCGTCAGTGCGACACAGTTGGCGTATCGGTCACGTGACCAAAACAGCTCATGATCGGTCACGTGACTTTCTAAAAGCGGTACGTGCACCGACACAGGCTTTCGCTCTATGAGCTCGACGCATGCACCGATGCATCGGTGTTGCCGGACCCATCACTAGCACACAGTATTTGCAGACAACCAAAAGACCACAATTGGAAGAAAAACACTAGCTGTTTTGTAATATGATTATGAAATTAAAGAAGTAACACTTAAATACGGATATATGTAAATATCTGCCTCCGACAAAGTAATTACACAATAATGTAGAATAGAACTTAACATTTTGAGTTAGATCTAATAAAACAAGAGCAACAACAACTAACCATTTATAGGCTAACCAAAGTTCAGTGTCGTTTTTCGGGGTATGCGCGCTCAGTGTTATGGTCCGCTGCCCGGATCATGTTCTGTTTGGTTTTTGGACTCCCTTAGTTCTGTTTCAGCACCCCTGTTTTGTGTCTCCTTGGTTACCATAGGTGCTGATTGGTTTCAGTTGCCTCTGATTAGTGTCTAGGATACTCACCTTCTGCCAGGCACTAATCAGAGTGCTATTTATCAGTCTGGCTTCCTAATTTGCTACATGCAACAGTTAACGGCGGTTTGATTCTTGTTTTTGTATACTAGCTTCCACGCTAGGCTCTTTTTGTTCATGCTAGCTTCCATGCTAAGCTCATTTTTGTTTGCTCGAATTTCGAAGAATTTGCAAATCATTGTATTCCGTTTATATTTACATCTAACGCAATTTCCCAACTCATATGGAAACGGGGTGTGTACTTTTTTCTGACCATTTCACAACTTAGCAAGTGTAAAAATGTTAAACAGGTCGAAGTCAAGTTATGGACGTCCTGTTTAATTTTGGAATACTGTGCCTTGGTCTACAATCATTGTCTTTGTACAACCAGGGCATACTTGCCAACCTTGAGACCTCCGATTTCGGGAGGTGGGGAGTGTGGGGTGGGGGGCGTGGTCGGGGGCGTGGTTAAGATATATATATATATAAGAAATACTTGACTTTCAGTGAATTCTAGCTATATATATTTTTTTTTTTTTATTACATATATATATATATATATATATATATATATATATATATATATATATATATATATATATATATATATATATATATATATATATATATAAATAAATAAAAGAAATACTTGAATTTCAGTGTTCATTTATTTACACATATACACACACATAACACTCATCTACTCATTGTTGAGTTAAGGGTTGAATTGTCCATCCTTGTTCTATTCTCTGTCACTATTTCAGAACACACACATAATACAAATATACTTTATAAAATCAATAATAAAACGGGAGCTCTAATTTGGGAGTCTGAATTAGGATCAGAAGTTCCTACATAAACATTGCGTACTCACGTTGCCTTTTTGTATTGATTACTGCAGCTGTGCACTGGATTCATTCACAAATACAAAAAACAACTCACAAACACTTTAGAGTTAGGCTCCACCATCAGAATGTGTACTTAAACTTATAAAGATCACATGGATATTATTCAGTGAGTTGATTCACCAAAACTAACCTGTTCTACAGGAGGAAAAAGCACACAGGACGTTTCAATTGTTCACAGACTGGTCGCGCTCATCAGAATGACAAGACACTTCCGGTCTGCAGGTGATAGCATTCAATTGGGAAGAAGCGCTTTACTGCCCCCTACTGACCAATGTGAATACTGATAAATGTGTAATGACAGCTCCAAAAAACGAATTCAAACCACAAAATAAAATAAGTAAATCAACACAAAAATGTGACACATTATGGGTGGGTCACATATGCATGTACAGTAGATGGCAGTATTGTCCTGTTTAAAAGTGTCACAACATTGCTGTTTACGGCAGACAAACTGCTTTACGGCAGACGAAAACTTGACTGCTGTTGTTGTGTGTTGTTACCGCGCTGGGAGGACGTTAATGAAACTGCCTAACAATAAACCCACATAAGAAACCAAGAACTCGCCCTCGATCATTAGCTGTTTATATTGTGGGAAAGCGGACGTGTGAACAGGCTGTCAACACGTCACTCAGGTCCGCATGGAGCTGGAGGGGGCGTGGCCTCCAGCTCCGCCTGAATTTCGGGAGATTTTCGGGAGAAAATTTGTCCCGGGAGGTTTTCGGGAGAGGCGCTGAATTTCGGGAGAAATCCGGGAGGGTTGGCAAGTATGAACCAGGGTGTCCTACCTGCCCCTTCATTGGGGTTCTTCAGTTATCCTACAAACTGTTGTGGTTGTTGATCCAACATGTAGCCGTGGTCTCTGACCAGTTGGTGGCAGTCACGAGTACATGTTGTTCCTTCTCAGGGAGGGAAAGGGAACTTTTCAGCCTCCGTATCAGTTGTGGGGAATGTCCACCAAATGGAACGTCTGCGGCGTTTCACTTTGATTTGACAGGCCGGACGTCTGACTGACTGATGCTGTTCATGGCCCACGTTCTGTATGAGCTATAAAACAAAAGCAGCTCGGGTAATTACACTTTCTAGTGTCGATCCCGCTTGAAGCAAAGTGAATTCGGCAATATTCCGTCTCCTGCTTCCTGTTTTCGACCGGCGGTCCCAATCGTTCAAAGGCAGACCGACCCTCCCGCTGGGTCTCCGGGGGTTTATCGAGGAAGAGATGACCTCTGGGCCCCCCGGACCGACTGCCGGTCCTGAGACAGGAAAGGGTCAAAGGGGTCGCAACAGAAGCTCATTCACACTTCACACCGCTGCACCGCGGGGGTGAGGCGCAGTGAAAAAGGGCCTGGCATGAGAAAGTCGAGTCAGAGCGACGGTATCAAAGCAGATATCATGTTTGTCAGGAGTCTAGACGGTCTGCATCCGGCAGTGGAGGCTCCTCTATGGGGTCTTGGGGCACTAGGAGGTTAACCCCTTTACTACTGTTTCCCCAGGTGGTCCTTGGCAAAGGCCTAGTACCTGTCTTCCCCCTAGCCAGGGATACGGTGAAGACCTCAACGGCGGAGCAGGCGGAAGACGGTAGATTTAAGAACTACCACAACGGCTGCGAAGGCGGAAGAAGGCTGCAGCAGAAAAGGGTCCCCAGCCGTCTTGGACTCCATGCCACTGGACCCTGACCCAGATCTGTCAAGGATGGTGTGGTGACTGTCTGTGCACCAGTCTCCCCACGTTAAACTAAGTCAAACACAGTCATCCTCCATAAAGGGATACACCCCTACCAGGAGGATCGTCATACTCGCCGATGATGAGACGGTGAAGTATGTGCCTTGGACAACGAGCTCGTCCTCGTTATCTACGAACAGACAAAACTAAAACGGACAAAACTAAAAGTGAACTAAGTCCTTGAATCAATCGAGTACTTGGATTACCAAGAAAGATCAAGGTCGTTCGCTGCCTCGAGGAAATCGCTACAAAGATCAAGGTCGTTCGCTGCCTCGAGGAAATCGCTAAAAAGATCAAGGTCGTTCGCTGCCTCGAGGAAATCGGTAAAAAGTTCAAGTTAAAGTACAACTGATAGTCACACACACACACACTAGGTCTGGTGAAATGACCCTCTGCATTTGACCCATCCCCTTGTTCCACCCCCTGGGGGGGGTGAGGGGAGCAGTGAGCAGCAGCAGTGGCCACGCTTGGGAATCATTTTTGCTGGTTTAACCCTCAATTCCAAGACTTGATGCTGAGTTAAAGTTAAAGTACCAATGATAGTCACACACACACACTAGGTGTGGTGAAATGACCCTCTGCATTTGACCCATCCCCTTGTTCCACCCCCTTGGGGGGTGAGGGGAGCAGTGAGAAGCAACGGTGGCCACGCCCGGGAATCATTTTTGGTGATTTAACCCCCAATTCCAAGACTTGATGCTGAGTTAAAGTTAAAGTACCAATGATAGTCACACACACACACTAGGTGTGGTGAAATGACCCTCTGCATTTGACCCATCCCCTTGTTCCACCCCCTGGGGGGGTGAGGGGAGCAGTGAGCAGCAGCGGTGGCCACGCTCGGGAATAATTTTTGGTGATTTAACCCCCAATTCCAACCCTTGATGCTGAGTGCCAAGCAGGGAGGTAATGGCTCCCATTTTTATAGTCTTTGGTATGACTCGTAAAGCACGATATTACCGTAATAAGCTGCATGTAGCTAAGCTACGTAGCTTACCTACTTATTTGGCGGTATCTTAGCTACTTTTAGAGTCATGTGGCGAGGTAGCTTACACCAAAGCTACAAAGAGAGAAAATGGACTGCGAATCCAGGCCAAAAGAAAATAATACGGAGAAAATCCAATGGATTAGTGATTTAGAAGGAGCTAAAACACGAAATAAAGTAAGTATTATTATCACTGCAGGACGAGAAATAGCTAAACATGCTTCACTACACATCGTAGGAGGATACAATAGCTCACCGGCGTCACAATGTAAACAAATGCCATGCGTGGATCTACACCTGACATCC
>NC_084554.2:4617500-4725000 GCF_033978685.3 Nerophis lumbriciformis | reverse complement strand
GTACTAAAAACAGTCACTTTTGCCTCTTTGAGCTGTAATTTGACCCCCTTAACATGCTTCTGAACACACACTTCAGGACTGGCAAAAATTGCGATCTCATAAAAAAACCTAACCCCAAATCTCAAATGCGCTCTAGCGCAATTTTGGAATAAAACGCAGAAAAAACTGCTATTCGGAAAAAAAAAAGACAAAACTGCCTGTAACTCCCACTGGGTAGGTTGAAGAGACATGAAACAAAAACCTCGATGTAGGTCTCACTTAGACCTACATTTCATTAATTAATTTCCTCGGGCAAAAATCAACAGGAAGTTGGCAATTCCCCCTTCAAGACAAAAATGTACTAAAAACAGTCACTTTTGCGTCTTTGAGCTGTAATTTGACCCCCTTAACATGCTTCTGAACACACATATCAGGACTGGCAAAAATTGCGATCTCATAAAAAAAACCTAACTCCAAATCTCAAAATTGCGCTCTAGCGCAATTTTGGAATAAAACGCAGAAAAAACTGCTCCTCGGAAGAAAAAAAATGACAAAACTGCCTGTAACTCCCATTGGGTAGGTCGGAGAGACATGAAACAAAAACCTCTATGTAGGTCTCATTTAGACCTACATTTCATTAATTAATTTCCTCGGGCAAAAATCAACAGGAAGTTGGCAATTCCCCCTTCAAGACAAAAATGTACTAAAAACAGTCACTTTTGCCTCTTTGAGCTGTAATTTGACCCCCTTAACATGCTTCTGAACACACACTTCAGGACTGGCAAAAATTGCGATCTCATAAAAAAACCTAACCCCAAATCTCAAAATTGCGCTCTAGCGCAATTTTGGAATAAAACGCAGAAAAAACGGCCCCTCGGAAGAAAAAAATGACAAAACTGCCTGTAACTCCCACTGGGTAGGTCGGAGAGACATGAAACAAAAACCTCGATGTAGGTCTCACTTAGACCTACATTTCATTAATTAATTTCCTCGGGCAAAAATCAACAGGATGTTGGCAATTCCCCCTTCAAGACAAAAATGTACTAAAAACAGTCACTTTTGCCTCTTTGAGCTGTAATTTGACCCCCTTAACATGCTTCTGAACACACATATCAGGACTGGCAAAAATTGCGATCTCATAAAAAAACCTAACCTCAAATCTCGAAATTGCGCTCTAGCGCAATTTTGGAATAAAACGCAGAAAAAACTGCTCTTCGGAAGAAAAAAATGACAAAACTGCCTGTAACTCCCACTGGGTAGGTCGAAGAGACATGAAACAAAAACCTCTATGTAAGTCTTATTTAGACCTACATTTCATTAATTAATTTCCTCGTGCAAAAATCAACAGGAAGTTGGCAATTCCCCCTTCAAGACAAAAATGTACTAAAAACAGTCACTTTTGCCTCTTTGAGCTGTAATTTGACCCCTTAACATGCTTCTGAACACACATATCAGGACTGGCAAAAATTGCGATCTCATAAAAAAAACTAACCCCAAATCTCGAAATTGCGCTCTAGCGCAATTTTGGAATAAAACGCAGAAAAAACTGCTCTTCGGAAGAAAAAAATGACAAAACTGCCTGTAACTCCCACTGGGTAGGTCGAAGAGACATGAAACAAAAACCTCTATGTAATTCTTATTTAGACCTACATTTCATTAATTAATTTCCTCGTGCAAAAATCAACAGGAAGTTGGCAATTCCCCCTTCAAGACAAAAATGTACTAAAAACAGTCACTTTTGCCTCTTTGAGCTGTAATTTGACCCCTTAACATGCTTCTGAACACACACATCAGGACTGGCAAAAATTGCGATCTCATAAAAAAACCTAACCCCAAATCTCAAAATTGCGCTCTGGCGCAATTTTGGAATAAAACGCAGAAAAAACTGCTCCTCGGAAGAAAAAAATGACAAAACTGCCTGTAACTCCCACTGGGTAGGTCGGAGAGACATGAAACAAAAACCTCAATGTAGGTCTCACTTAGACCTACATTTCATTAATTAATTTCCTCGGGCAAAAATCAACAGGAAGTTGGCAATTCTCCCTTCAAGACAAAAATATACTAAAAACAGTCACTTTTGCCTCTTTGAGCTGTAATTTGACCCCCTTAACATGCTTTTGAACACACACATCAGGACTGGCAAAAATTGCGATCTCATAAAAAAATCTAACCCCAAATCTCAAAATTGCGCTCTAGCGCAATTTTGGAATAAAACGCAGAAAAAACTGCTCCTCGGAAGAAAAAAATGACAAAACTTCCTGTAACTCCCACTGGGTAGGTCGGAGAGACATGAAACAAAAACCTCAATGTAGGTCTCACTTAGACCTACATTTCATTAATTAATTTTCTCGGGCAAAAATCAACAAAAAGTTGGCAATTCCCCCTTCAAGACAAAAATGTACTAAAAACAGTCACTTTTGCCTCTTTGAGCTGTAATTTGACCCCCTTAACATGCTTCTGAACACACACTTCAGGACTGGCAAAAATTGCGATCTCATAAAAAAACCTAACCCCAAATCTCAAAATTGCGCTCTAGCGCAATTTTGGAATAAAACGCAGAAAAAACCGCTCCTCGGAAGAAAAAAATGACAAAATGTCCTGTAACTCCCACTGGGTAGGTCGGAGAGACATGAAACAAAAACCTCGATGTAGGCCTCACTTAGACCTACATTTCATTAATTAATTTCCTTGGGCAAAAATCAACAAGAAGTTGGCAATTCCCCCTTCAAGACAAAAATGTACTAAAAACAGTCACTTTTGCCTCTTTGAGCTGTAATCTGACCCCCTTAACATGCTTCTGAACACACACATCAGGACTGGCAAAAATTGCGATCTCATAAAAAAACCTAACCCCAAATCTCAAAATTGCGCTCTAGCGCAATTTTGGAATAAAACGCAGAAAAAAATGCTCCTCGAAAGAAAAAAATGACAAAACTGCCTGTAACTCCCACTAGGTAGGTCGGACAGACATGAAACAAAAACCTCTATGTAGGTCTCATTTAGACCTACATTTCATTAATTAATTTCATCGGGCAAAAATCAACAGGAAGATGGCAATTCCCCCTTCAAGACAAAAATGTACTAAAAACAGTCACTTTTGCCTCTTTGAGCTGTAATTTGACCACCTGAACATGATTCTGAACACACACATCAGGACTGGCAAAAATTGCGATCTCATAAAAAAAACCTAACCCCAAATCTCAAAATTGCGCTCTAGCGCAATTTTGGAATAAAACGCAGAAAAAACTGCTCCTCGGAAGAAAAAAATGACAAAACTTCCTGTAACTCTCACTGGGTAGGTCGGAGAGACATGAAACAAAAACCTCTATGTAGGTCTCACTTAGACCTACATTTAATTAATTAATTTCCTCGGGCAAAAATCAACAGGAAGTTGGCAATTCCCCCTTCAAGACAAAAATGTACTAAAAACAGTCACTTTTGCCTCTTTGAGCTGTAATTTGACCCCCTTAACACACATATCAGGACTGGCAAAAATTGCGATCTCATAAAAAAACCTAACCCCAAATCTCAAAATTGCGCTCAAGCGCAATTTTGGAATAAAACGCAGAAAAAACTGCTCCTCGGAAGAAAAAAAATGACAAAACTGCCTGTAACTCCCACTGCGTAGGTCGGAGAGACATGAAACAAAAACCTCTATGTAGGTCTCACTTAGACCTACATTTAATTAATTAATTTTCTCGGGCAAAAATCAACAGGAGGTTGGCAATTCCCCTTTCAAGACAAAAATGTACTAAAAACAGTCACTTTTGCCTCTTTGAGCTGTAATTTGACCCCCTTAACATGCTTCTGAACACACACATCAGGACTGGCAAAAATTGCGATCTCATAAAAAAAACCTAACCCCAAATCTCAAAATTGCGCTCTAGCGCAATTTTGGAATAAAACGCAGAAAAAACTGCTCCTCGGAAGAAAAAAATGACAAAACTGCCTGTAACTTCCATTGGGTAGGTCAGAGAGACATGAAACAAAAACCTCTATGTAGGGCTCACTTAGACCTACATTTCATTAATTAATTGTCTCGGGCAAAAATCAACAGGAAGTTGGCAATTCCCCCTTCAAGACAAAAATGTACTAAAAACAGTCACTTTTGCCTCTTTGAGCTGTAATTTGACCCCCTTAACACACATATCAGGACTGGCAAAAATTGCGATCTCATAAAAAAACCTAACCCCAAATCTCAAAATTGCCCTCTAGCGCAATTTTGGAATAAAACGCAGAAAAAACTGCTCTTCGGAAGAAAAAAATGACAAAACTGCCTGTAACTCCCACTGGGTAGGTCGGAGAGACATGAAACAAAAACCTCTATGTAGGTCTCACTTAGACCTACATTTCATTAATTAATTTCCTCGGGCAAAAATCAACAGGAAGTTGGCAATTCCCCCTTCAAGACAAAAATGTACTAAAAACAGTCACTTTTGCCTCTTTGAGCTGTAATTTGACCCCCTTAACATGCTTTTGAACACACACATCAGGACTGGCAAAAATTGCAATCTCATAAAAAAACCTAACCCCAAATCTCAAAATTGCCCTCTAGCGCAATTTTGGAATAAAACGCAGAAAAAACTGCTCTTCGGAAGAAGAAAAATGACAAAACTGCCTGTAACTCCCACTGGGTAGGTCGGAGAGACATGAAACAAAAACCTCTATGTAGGTCTCACTTAGACCTACATTTCATTAATTAATTTTCTCGGGCAAAAATCAACAGGAAGTTGGCAATTCCCCCTTCAAGACACAAATGTACTAAAAACAGTCACTTTTGCCTCTTTGAGCTGTAATTTGACCCCCTTAACATGCTTCTGAACACACATATCAGGACTGGCAAAAATTGCGATCTCATAAAAAAACCTAACCCCAAATCTCAAAATTGCGCTCTAGCGCAATTTTGGAATAAAACGCAGAAAAAACTGCTCCTCGGAAGAAAAAAATGACAAAACTGCCTGTAACTACCACTGGGTAGGTCGGAGAGACATTAAACAAAAACCTCTATGTAGGTCTCACTTAGACCTACATTTCATTAATTAATTTCCTCGGGCAAAAATCAACAGGAAGTTGGCAATTCCCCCTTCAAGACAAAAATGTACTAAAAACAGTCACTTTTGCCTCTTTGAGCTGTAATTTGACCCCCTTAACATGCTTCTGAACACACACTTCAGGACTGGCAAAAATTGCGATCTCACAAAAAAACCTAACCCCAAATCTCAAAATTGCGCTCTAGCGCAATTTTGGAATAAAACGCAGAAAAAACTGCTCCTCGGAAGAAAAAAATGACAAAACTGCCTGTAACTCCCACTGGGTAGGTCGGAGAGACATGAAACAAAAACCTCGATGTAGGTCTCACTTAGACCTACATTTAATTAATCAATTTCCTCGGGCAAAAACCAACAGGAAGTTGGCAATTCCCTCTTCAAGACAAAAATGTACTAAAAACAGTCACTTTTGCCTCTTTGAGCTGTAATTTGACCCCCTTAACATGCTTCTGAACACACACATCAGGACTGGCATAAATTGCGATCTCATAAAAAAACCTAACCCCAAATCTCAAAATTGCGCTCTAGCGCAATTTTGGAATAAAACGCAGAAAAAACTGCTCCTCGGAAGAAAAAAATGACAAAACTGCCTGTAACTCCCACTGGGTAGGTTGAAGAGACATGAAACAAAAACCTCTATGTAGGTCTCACTTAGACCTACATTTCATTAATTAATTTCCTCTGGCAAAAATCAACAGGAAGTTGGCAATTCCCCCTTCAAGACAAAAATGTACTAAAAACAGTAACTTTTGCCTCTTTGAGCTGTAATTTGACCCCCTTAACATGCTTCTGAACACACACATCAGGACTGGCAAAAATTGCGATCTCATAAAAAAACCTAACCCCAAATCTCTAAATTGCGCTCTATAAAACGCAGAAAAAACTGCTCCTCGGAAGAAAAAAATGACAAAACTGCCTGTAACTCCCACTGGGTAGGTCGGAGAGACATGAAACAAAAACCTCGATGTAGGTCTTACTTAGACTACATTTCATTAATTAATTTCCTTGGGCAAAAATCAACAGGAAGTTGGCAATTCCCCCTTCAAGACACAAATGTACTAAAAGCAGTCACTTTTGCCTCTTTGAGCTGTAATTTGACCCCCTTAACATGTTTCTGAACACACATATCAGGACTGGCAAAAATTGCGATCTCATAAAAAAACCTAACCCCAAATCTCAAAATTGCCCTCTAGCGCAATTTTGGAATAAAACGCAGAAAAAACTGCTCCTCGGAAGAAAAAATTGACAAAACTGCCTGTAACTCCCACTGGGTAGGTCGGAGAGACATGAAACAAAAACCTCTATGTAGGTCTCACTTAGACCTACATTTCATTAATTAATTTCCTCGGGCAAAAATCAACAAAAAGTTGGCAATTCCCCCTTCAAGACAAAAATGTACTAAAAACAGTCACTTTTGCCTCTTTGAGCTGTAATTTGACCCCCTTAACATGCTTCTGAACACACATATCAGGACTGGCAAAAATTGCGATCTCATAAAAAAACCTAACCCCAAATCTCAAAATTGCGCTCTAGCGCAATTTTGGAATAAAACGCAGAAAAAACTGCTCTTCGGAAGAAAACAATGACAAAACTGCCTCTAACTCCCACTGGGTAGGTCGGAGAGACATGAAACAAAAACCTCTATGTAGGTCTCACTTAGACCTACATTTCATTAATTAATTTTCTCGGGCAAAAATCAACAGGAAGTTGGCAATTCCCCCTTCAAGACAAAAATGTACTAAAAACAGTCACTTTTGCCTCTTTGAGCTGTAATTTGACCCCCTTAACATGCTTCTGAACACACACATCAGGACTGGCAAAAATTGCGATCTCATGAAAAAAACCTAACCCCAAATCTCAAAATTGCGCTCTAGCGCAATTTTGGAATAAAACGCAGAAAAAACTGCTCCTCGGAAGAAAAAAATGACAAAACCGCCTGTAACTCCCACTGGGTAGGTCGGAGAGACATGAAACAAAAACCTCTATGTAGGTCTCACTTAGACCTACATTTCATTAATTAATTTTCTCGGGCAAAAATCAACAGGAAGTTGGCAATTCCCCCTTCAAGACACAAATGTACTAAAAACAGTCACTTTTGCCTCTTTGAGCTGTAATTTGACCCCCTTAACATGCTTCTGAACACACATATCAGGACTGGCAAAAATTGCGATCTCATAAAAAAACCTAACCCCAAATCTCAAAATTGCGCTCTAGCGCAATTTTGGAATAAAACGCAGAAAAAACTGCTCCTCGGAAGAAAAAAATGACAAAACTGCCTGTAACTACCACTGGGTAGGTCGGAGAGACATTAAACAAAAACCTCTATGTAGGTCTCACTTAGACCTACATTTCATTAATTAATTTCCTCGGGCAAAAATCAACAGGAAGTTGGCAATTCCCCCTTCAAGACAAAAATGTACTAAAAACAGTCACTTTTGCCTCTTTGAGCTGTAATTTGACCCCCTTAACATGCTTCTGAACACACACTTCAGGACTGGCAAAAATTGCGATCTCACAAAAAAACCTAACCCCAAATCTCAAAATTGCGCTCTAGCGCAATTTTGGAATAAAACGCAGAAAAAACTGCTCCTCGGAAGAAAAAAATGACAAAACTGCCTGTAACTCCCACTGGGTAGGTCGGAGAGACATGAAACAAAAACCTCGATGTAGGTCTCACTTAGACCTACATTTCATTAATCAATTTCCTCGGGCAAAAACCAACAGGAAGTTGGCAATTCCCTCTTCAAGACAAAAATGTACTAAAAACAGTCACTTTTGCCTCTTTGAGCTGTAATTTGACCCCCTTAACATGCTTCTGAACACACACATCAGGACTGGCATAAATTGCGATCTCATAAAAAAACCTAACCCCAAATCTCAAAATTGCGCTCTAGCGCAATTTTGGAATAAAACGCAGAAAAAACTGCTCCTCGGAAGAAAAAAATGACAAAACTGCCTGTAACTCCCACTGGGTAGGTTGAAGAGACATGAAACAAAAACCTCTATGTAGGTCTCACTTAGACCTACATTTCATTAATTAATTTCCTCTGGCAAAAATCAACAGGAAGTTGGCAATTCCCCCTTCAAGACAAAAATGTACTAAAAACAGTAACTTTTGCCTCTTTGAGCTGTAATTTGACCCCCTTAACATGCTTCTGAACACACACATCAGGACTGGCAAAAATTGCGATCTCATAAAAAAACCTAACCCCAAATCTCTAAATTGCGCTCTATAAAACGCAGAAAAAACTGCTCCTCGGAAGAAAAAAATGACAAAACTGCCTGTAACTCCCACTGGGTAGGTCGGAGAGACATGAAACAAAAACCTCGATGTAGGTCTTACTTAGACTACATTTCATTAATTAATTTCCTTGGGCAAAAATCAACAGGAAGTTGGCAATTCCCCCTTCAAGACACAAATGTACTAAAAGCAGTCACTTTTGCCTCTTTGAGCTGTAATTTGACCCCCTTAACATGTTTCTGAACACACATATCAGGACTGGCAAAAATTGCGATCTCATAAAAAAACCTAACCCCAAATCTCAAAATTGCCCTCTAGCGCAATTTTGGAATAAAACGCAGAAAAAACTGCTCCTCGGAAGAAAAAATTGACAAAACTGCCTGTAACTCCCACTGGGTAGGTCGGAGAGACATGAAACAAAAACCTCTATGTAGGTCTCACTTAGACCTACATTTCATTAATTAATTTCCTCGGGCAAAAATCAACAAAAAGTTGGCAATTCCCCCTTCAAGACAAAAATGTACTAAAAACAGTCACTTTTGCCTCTTTGAGCTGTAATTTGACCCCCTTAACATGCTTCTGAACACACATATCAGGACTGGCAAAAATTGCGATCTCATAAAAAAACCTAACCCCAAATCTCAAAATTGCGCTCTAGCGCAATTTTGGAATAAAACGCAGAAAAAACTGCTCTTCGGAAGAAAACAATGACAAAACTGCCTCTAACTCCCACTGGGTAGGTCGGAGAGACATGAAACAAAAACCTCTATGTAGGTCTCACTTAGACCTACATTTCATTAATTAATTTTCTCGGGCAAAAATCAACAGGAAGTTGGCAATTCCCCCTTCAAGACAAAAATGTACTAAAAACAGTCACTTTTGCCTCTTTGAGCTGTAATTTGACCCCCTTAACATGCTTCTGAACACACACATCAGGACTGGCAAAAATTGCGATCTCATAAAAAAACCTAACCCCAAATCTCAAAATTGCGCTCTAGCGCAATTTTGGAATAAAACGCAGAAAAAACTGCTCCTCGGAAGAAAAAAATGACAAAACCGCCTGTAACTCCCACTGGGTAGGTCGGAGAGACATGAAACAAAAACCTCTATGTAGGTCTCACTTAGACCTACTTTTCAATAATTAATTTCCTTGTGCAAAAATCAACAGGAAGTTGGAAATTCCCCCTTCAAGACAAAAATATACTAAAAACAGTCACTTTTGCCTCTTTGAGCTGTAATTTGACCCCCTTAACATGCTTCTGAACACACACATCAGGACTGGCAAAAATTACGATCTCATAAAAAAACCTAACCCCAAATCTCAAAATTGCGCTCTAGCGCAATTTTGGAATAAAACGCAGAAAAAACTGCTCTTCGGAAGAAAAAAAATGACAAAACTGCCTGTAACTCCCACTGGGTAGGTCGGAGAGACATGAAACAAAAACCTCTATGTAGGTTTCATTTAGACCTACATTTCATTCATTAATTTTCTCGGGCAAAAATCAACAGGAAGTTGGCAATTCCCCCTTCAAGACAAAAATGTACTAAAAACAGTCACTTTTGCCTCTTTGAGCTGTAATTTGACCCCCTTAACATGCTTCTGAACACACACATCAGGACTGGCAAAAATTGCGATCTAATAAAAAAACCTAACCCCAAATCTCAAAATTGCGCTCTAGCGCAATTTTGGAATAAAACGCAGAAAAAACTGCTCCTCTGAAGAGAAAAATGACAAAACTGCCTGTAACTCCCACTGGGTAGGTCGGAGAGACATGAAACAAAAACCTCTATGTAGGTCTCACTTAGACCTACATTTCATTAATTAATTTTCTCGGGCCAAAATCAACAGGAAGTTGGCAATTCCCCCTTCAAGACAAAAACGTACTAAAAACAGTCACTTTTGCCTCTTTGAGCTGTAATTTGACCCCCTTAACATGCTTCTGAACACACACTTCAGGACTGGCAAAAATTGAGATCTCATAAAAAAACCTAACCCCAAATCTCAAAATTGCGCTCTAGCGCAATTTTGGAATAAAACGCAGAAAAAACTGCTCCTCGGAAGAAAACAATGACAAAACTGCCTGTAACTCCTACTGGGTAGGTCGGAGAGACATGAAACAAAAACCTCTATGTAGGTCTCACTTAGACCTACATTTCATAGATTGACATTCTTCAGCAAAAATCAACAGGAAGTTTGCAATCCCCCCCTTCAAAACAAAATTTTTGTAAAAACCGGTCACCTGTCTTCAAACATTATCTCCTCTGAGCGCGTTTGTCGTTTCGGCTTCAAACTAACACAGGAGAGAGATTGAACACTTCTGATTAAAAGTATGGAACAGAGTTTTGTTTGCTGCTCCGGTTTTGATTTTATGAGCCTTCAAAGAACCGCTGCGCTGATGCTGCTGCACTGCTGTTTTCTCAAGATGGCTGCTTAAAAGCAGGAAGCACCAGCGTGCCTACACAATGCAAACATGGTAGGTACACTAGACAAAAGTATTGGGACACTTAGGACTAAAAGTAGACAAACATATTGGGACACTTAGGACATCTACTGGACAAAAGTATTGGGACACTTACACTGGACAAAAGTATTGGGACACTTAGGACTTCTACTGGACAAAAGTATTTGGACACTTACACTGGACAAAAGTATTGGGACACTTGGGACTAAAACTTGACAAAAGTATTGGGACACTTAGGACTACCACTGAACACAAGTATTGGGACACTTACACTGGACAAAAGTATTGGGACACTTAGGACTAAAACTGGACAAAAGTATTGGGACACATAGGACGAAAACTGAACAAAAGTATTGGGACACTTAGGATGAAAACTGGACAAAAGTATTGGGACAATTAGGACAAAAACTGGACAAAAGTATTGGGACACTTGGGACCAGAACTTGACAAGAGTATTGGGACGCTTTCGACGAAAACTGGACAAAAGTATTGGGACACTTGGGACTAAAACTTGACAAAAGTATTGGGACACTTAGGACTACCACTAAACACAAGTATTGGGACACTTACACTGGACAAAAGTATTGGGACACTTAGGACTAAAACTGGACAAAAGTATTGGGACACTTAGGACTACAACTGGACAAAAGTATTGGTATACCTAGGACTAAAACTTGACAAAAGTATTGGGACACTTACACTGGACAAAAGTATTGGGACACTTAGGACTAAAACTTGACAAAAGTATTGGGACACTTAGGACTTCCACTGGACAAAAGTATTGGGACACTTACACTGGACAAAAGTATTGGGACACTTAGGACTAAAACTTGACAAAAGTATTGGGACACTTAGGACTTCCACTGGACAAAAGTATTGGGACACTTACACTGGACAAAAGTATTGGGACACTTAGGACTAAAACTGGACAAAAGTATTGGGACACTTAGGACGAAAACTGGACAAAAGTATTGGGACACTTAGGATGAAAACTGGACAAAAGTATGGGGACACTTAGGACGAAAACTGGACAAAAGTATTGGGACACTTAGGATGAAAACTGGACAAAAGTATTGGGACAATTAGGACGAAAACTGGACAAAAGTATTGGGACACTTGGGACCAGAACTTGACAAGAGTTTTGGGACACATAGGATGAAAACTGGACAAAATTATTGGGACAATTAGGACGAAAACTGGACAAAAGTATTGGGACACTTGGGACCAGAACTTGACAAGAGTATTGGGACGCTTACGACGAAAACTGGACAAAAGTATTGGGACACTTGGGACTAAAACTTGACAAAAGTATTGGGACACTTAGGACTACCACTGAACACAAGTATTGGGACACTTACACTGGACAAAAGTATTGGGACACTTACGACGAAAACTGGACAAAAGTATTGGGACACTTGGGACTAAAACTTGACAAAGGTATTGTGACACTTAGGACGAAAACTGGACAAAAGTATTGGGACACTTGGGACTAAAACTTGACAAACGTATTGGGACACTTAGGACTCAAACTGGACAAAAGTATTGGGACACTTAGGACCACAACTGGACAAAAGTATTGGGACACTTCGGACTAAAAGTAGACAAACATATTGGGACACTTAGGACTTCTACTGGACAAAAGTATTGGGACACTTACACTGGACAAAAGTATTGGGACACTTAGGACTAAAACTTGACAAAAGTATTGGGACACTTAGGACTTCCACTGGACAAAAGTATTGGGACACTTACACTGGACAAAAGTATTGGGACACTTAGGACTAAAACTGGACAAAAGTATTGGGACACTTAGGACGAAAACTGGACAAAATATTGGGACACTTAGGATGAAAACTGGACAAAAGTATTGGGACAATTAGGACGAAAACTGGACAAAAGTATTGGGACACTTGGGACCAGAACTTGACAAGAGTATTGGGACGCTTACGACGAAAACTGGACAAAAGTATTGGGACACTTGGGACTAAAACTTGACAAAAGTATTGGGACACTTAGGACTACCACTGAACACAAGTATTGGGACACTTACACTGGACACAAGTATTGGGACACTTAGGACTAAAACTGGACAAAAGTATTGGGACACTTAGGACTACAACTGGACAAAAGTATTGGGACACTTAGGACTACAACTGGACAAAAGTATTGGGACACTTAGGACTACAACTGGACAAAAGTATTGGTATACCTAGGACTAAAACTTGACATAAGTATTGGGACACTTCGGACTACCACTGAACACAAGTATTGGGACATTTACACTGGACAAAAGTATTGGGACACTTAGGATTAAAACTGGACAAAAGTATTGGGACACTTAGGACTACAACTGGACAAAAGTATTGGGACACTTAGGACTACAACTGGACAAAAGTATTGGGACACTTAGGACTAAAACTGGACAAAAGTATTGGGACACTTAGGACTA
The DNA here is from genome assembly GCF_033978685.3 of Nerophis lumbriciformis. Lineage (NCBI taxonomy): Eukaryota > Metazoa > Chordata > Actinopteri > Syngnathiformes > Syngnathidae > Nerophis > Nerophis lumbriciformis. The sequence continues at coordinate 4,711,821 of NC_084554.2, read as the reverse complement.
CAACTGTACAAAAGTATTGGGACACTTAGGACTACAACTGGACAAAAGTATTGGGACACTTAGGACTACAACTGGACAAAAGTATTGGTATACCTAGGACTAAAACTTGACAAAAGTATTGGGACACTTAGGACTATTACTTGACATTAGTATTGGGACACTTCGGACTACCGCTGGACAAAAGTATTGGGACACTTACGACGAAAACTGGACAAAAGTTTTGGGACACTTGGGACTAAAACTTGACAAAAGTATTGTGACACTTAGGACGAAAACTGGACAAAAGTATTGGGACACTTGGGACTAAAACTTGACAAACGTATTGGGACACTTAGGACTTCCACTGGACAAATGTATTGGGACACTTACACTGGACAAAAGTATTGGGACACTTAGGACTAAAACTGGACAAAAGTATTGGGACACTTAGGACTACAACTGGACAAAAGTATTGGGACACTTAGGACTACAACTGGACAAAAGTATTGGGACACTTAGGACTACAACTGGACAAAAGTATTGGTATACTTAGGACTAAAACTTGACATAAGTATTGGGACACTTCGGACTACCACTGAACACAAGTATTGGGACATTTACACTGGACAAAAGTAGTGGGACACTTAGGATTAAAACTGGACAAAAGTAATGGGACACTTAGGACTACAACTGGACAAAAGTATTGGGACACTTAGGACTACAACTGGACAAACGTATTGGGACACTTAGGACTAAAACTGGACAAAAGTATTGGGACACTTAGGACTACAACTGGACAAAAGTATTGGGACACTTAGGACTACAACTGGACAAAAGTATTGGGACACTTAGGACTACAACTGGACAAAAGTATTGGTATACCTAGGACTAAAACTTGACAAAAGTATTGGGACACTTAGGACTATTACTTGACATAAGTATTGGGACACTTCGGACTACCGCTGGACAAAAGTATTGGGACACTTACGAAGAAAACTGGACAAAAGTATTGGGACACTTGGGACTAAAACTTGACAAAAGTATTGCGACACTTAGGACGAAAACTGGACAAAAGTATTGGGACACTTGGGACTAAAACTTGACAAACGTATTGGGACACTTAGGACTACCACTAAACACAATTATTGGGACACTTACACTGGACACAAGTATTGGGACACTTAGGACTAAAACTGGACAAAAGTATTGGGACACTTAGGACTACAACTGGACAAAAGTATTGGGACACTTAGGACTACAACTGGACAAAAGTATTGGTACACTTAGGACTACAACTGGACAAAAGTATTGGTATACCTAGGACTAAAACTTCACAAAAGTATTGGGACACGTAGGACTATTACTTGACATAAGTATTACGACACTTCGGACTAAAACTTGACAAAAGTATTGTGACACTTGGGACTAAAACTTGACAAACGTATTGGGACACTTAGGACTACCACTGAACACAATTATTGGGACACTTACACTGGACACAAGTATTGGGACACTTAGGACTAAAACTGGACAAAAGTATTGGGACACTTAGGACTACAACTGGACAAAAGTATTGGGACACTTAGGACTACAACTGGACAAAAGTATTGGGACACTTAGGACTACAACTGGACAAAAGTATTGGTACACATAGGACTAAAACTTGACAAAAGTATTGGGACACTTAGGACTATTACTTGACATAATTATTGGGACACTTCGGACTACCACTGGACAAAAGTATTGGGACACTTATGATGAAAACTGGACAAAAGTATTGGGACACTTACACTGGACAAAAGTATTGGGACACTTAGGACTTCTACTGGACAAAAGTATTGAGACACTTACACTGGACAAAAGTATTGGGACACTTAGGACTAAAACTTGACAAAAGTATTGGGACACTTAGGACTTCCACTGGACAAACGTATTGGGACACTTACACTGGACAAAAGTATTGGGACACTTAGGACGAAAACTGGACAAAAGTATTGGGACACTTAGGATGAAAACTGGACAAAAGTATTGGGACAATTAGGACGAAAACTGGACAAAGGTATTGGGACACTTGGGACCAGAACCTGACAAGAGTATTGGGACACTTAGGATGAAAACTGGACAAAAGTATTGGGACAATTAGGACGAAAACTGGACAAAGGTATTGGGACACTTGGGACCAGAACTTGACAAGAGTATTGGGACGCTTACGACGAAAACTGGACAAAAGTATTGGGACACTTGGGACTAAAACTTGACAAAAGTATTGGGACACTTAGGATGAAAACTGGACAAAAGTATTGGGACAATTAGGACGAAAACTGGACAAAAGTATTGGGACACTTGGGACCAGAACTTTACAAGAGTATTGGGACGCTTACGACGAAAACTGGACAAAAGTATTGGGACACTTGGGACTAAAACTTGACAAAAGTATTGGAACACTTAGGACTACCACTGAACACAAGTATTGGGACACTTACACTGGACAAAAGTATTGGGACACTTAGGACTAAAACTGGACAAAAGTATTGGGACACTTAGGACTACAACTGGACAAAAGTATTGGGACACTTAGGACTACAACTGGACAAAAGTATTGGGACACTTAGGACTACAACTGGACAAAAGTATTGGTATACCTAGGACTAAAACTTGACAAAAGTATTGGGACACTTAGGACTATTACTTGACAAAAGTATTGGGACACTTCAGACTACCACTGGACAAAAGTATTGGGACACTTACGACGAAAACTGGACAAAAGTATTGGGACACTTGGGACTAAAACTTGACAAAAGTATTGTGACACTTAGGACGAAAACTGGACAAACGTATTGGGACACTTGGGACTAAAACTTGACAAAAGTATTGGGACACTTGGGACTAAAACTTGACAAAAGTATTGGGACACTTAGGACTACCACTGAACACAAGTATTGGGACACTTACACTGGACAAAAGTATTGGGAAACTTAGGACTAAAACTGGACAAAAGTGTTGGGACACTTAGGACTACAACTGGACAAAAGTATTGGGACACTTAGGACTACAACTGGACAAAAGTATTGGTATACCTAGGACTAAAACTTGACAAAAGTATTGGGACACTTAGGACTATTACTTGACATAAGTATTGGGACACTTAGGACTAAAACTGGACAAAAGTATTGGGACACTTGGGACTAAAACTTGACAAAAGTATTGTGACACTTAGGATGAAAACTGGACAAAAGTATTGGGACACTTAGGACGGAAACTGGACAAAAGTATTGGGACACTTGGAACCAGAACTTGACAAGATTATTGGGACGCTTACGACAAAAACTGGACAAAGGTATTGGGACACTTGGGACTAAAACTTGACAAAAGTATTGGGACACTTAGGACTACCAATAAACACAAGTATTGGGGCACTTACACTGGACAAAAGTATTGGGACACTTAGGACTACAACTGGACAAAAGTATTGGGACACTTAGGACTACAACTGGACAAAAGTATTGGGACACTTAGGACTACAACTGGACAAAAGTAATGGGACAATTAGGACTACAACTGGACAAAAGTATTGGTATACCTAGGACTAAAACTTGACAAAAGTATTGGGACACTTAGGACTATTACTTGACATAAGTATTGGGACACTTCGGACTACCACTGGACAAAAGTATTGGGACACTTACGACGAAAACTGGACAAAAGTATTGGGACACTTAGGATGAAAACTGGACAAAAGTATTGGGACAATTAGGACGAAAACTGGACAAAAGTATTGGGACACTTGGGGCCAGAACTTGACAAGAGTATTGGGACGCTTACGACGAAAACTGGACAAAAGTATTGGGACACTTGGGACTAAAACTTGACAAAAGTATTGGGACACTTAGGACTTCCACTGGACAAAAGTATTGGGACACTTACACTGGACAAAAGTATTGGGACACTTAGGACTAAAACTGGACAAAAGTATTGGGACACTTAGGACGAAAACTGGACAAAAGTATTGGGACACTTAGGACTACAACTGGACAAAAGTATTGGGACACTTAGGACTACAACTGGACAAAAGTATTGGTATACCTAGGACTAAAACTTGACAAAAGTATTGGGACACTTAGGACTATTACTTGACATAAGTATTGGGACACTTCGGACTACCACTGGACAAAAGTATTGGGACACTTACGACGAAAACTGGACAAAAGTATTGGGACACTTGGGACTAAAACTTGACAAAAGTATTGTGACACTTAGGACGAAAACTGGACAAAAGTATTGGGACACTTGGGACTAAAACTTGACAAACGTATTGGGACACTTAGGACTCAAACTGGACAAAAGTATTGGGACACTTGGGACTAAAACTTGACAAAAGTATTGGGACACTTAGGACTACCACTGAACACAAGTATTGGGACACTTACACTGGACAAAAGTATTGGGACACTTAGGACTAAAACTGGACAAAAGTATTGGGACACTTAAGACTACAACTTGACAAAAGTATTGGGACATTTAGGACTACAACTGGACAAAAGTATTGGGACACTTAGGACTACAACTGGACAAAAGTATTGGTATACCTAGGACTAAAACTTGACAAAAGTATTGGGACACTTAGGACTATTACTTGACATAAGTATCGGGACACTTCGGACTACCACTGGACAAAAGTATTGGGACACTTACGACGAAAACTGGACAAAAGTATTGGGACACTTGGGACTAAAACTTGACAAAAGTATTGTGACACTTAGGACGAAAACTGGACAAAAGTATTGGGACACTTGGGACTAAAACTGGACAAAAGTATTGGGACACTTGGGACTAAAACTTGACAAAAGTATTGGGACACTTAGGACTACCACTGAACACAAGTATTGGGACACTTACACTGGACAAAAGTATTGGGAAACTTAGGACTAAAACTGGACAAAAGTGTTGGGACACTTAGGACTACAACTGGACAAAAGTATTGGGACACTTAGGACTACAACTGGACAAAAGTATTGGTATACCTAGGACTAAAACTTGACAAAAGTATTGGGACACTTAGGACTATTACTTGACATAAGTATTGGGACACTTAGGACTAAAACTGGACAAAAGTATTGGGACACTTGGGACTAAAACTTGACAAAAGTATTGTGACACTTAGGATGAAAACTGGACAAAAGTATTGGGACACTTGGGACTAAAACTTGACAAACGTATTGGGACACTTAGGACTCAAACTGGACAAAAGTATTGGGACACTTAGGACCACAACTGGACAAAAGTATTGGGACACGTAGGACTAGCACCAGTCAAATATGGGGGCCCGACCAATGCTGCTTGCAGCTTTATTTTGTTTTGAAATCATAAGTCAAGCAGATATTTAGGTACAATAATTCATTTTATTTTAACAAAAAAAAATATTTTTGCAATACATGATAATATAGTATTTAGATTTTGAAACAATTGGATTTTAAAAGACATGCATTTGCATGCAGTACATGATTTTTAATGTCAAAAACGGAAAGAAGAAACATATTTAGTAAGAAAAGATTAAACATTTTATTAACGCATATTATTTCCAGGCTTTCGCGGGCAACATCATATAATGTGGCGGGCCAAATTTGGCCCCCGGGGCCTTGAGTTTGACACCTGTGACGAAGATTATTGCCAAATCCGAAGTGCAGCCTGAGGAAAAGGACTGCTAATTTATTATCTCCGCACAACTTGGCTGGCGCTCAAGTCTGCAGATTGCATCTGATGTGACGCACAGGCGCGCACGCAATATTTACCAAAACATTTGTCCCCCTCGCATTCTTCCTTTCCCGCCTATCGATGCCCACCACGGCGCCACCGCGCTCTCCCCTGTCACGTGACATCCTCTTCCTTAATTTGGGAGATGGGACGCCTGCACGAAACATACGGTAACAGACAAAATAAATGATCCTGCAGGCCTGATGTCTGTACCATAAAGAGGGAAACGGAACAAAGATGTCTTGAGCACACACTTCTGGTGTGTACAGTTTGTTACATGCAGACATGTGACACTGGAGACTAGGACAAACACAAAAGGATTATCGTATTTTTCGGAGTATAAGTCGCTCCGGAGTATAAATTGCACCGGCCGAAAATGCATAATAAAGAAGAAAAAAAACATATACAGGTAAAAGCCAGTAAATTAGAATATTTTGAAAAACTTGATTTATTTCAGTAATTGCATTCAAAAGGTGTAACTTGTACATTATATTTATTCATTGCACACAGACTGATGCATTCAAATGTTTATTTCATTTAATTTTGATGATTTGAAGTGGCAACAAATGAAAATCCAAAATTCCGTGTGTCACAAAATTAGAATATTACTTAAGGCTAATACAAAAAAGGGATTTTTAGAAATGTTGGCCAACTGAAAAGTATGAAAATGAAAAATATGAGCATGTACAATACTCAATACTTGGTTGGAGCTCCTTTTGCCTCAATTACTGCGTTAATGCGGCGTGGCATGGAGTCGATGAGTTTCTGGCACTGCTCAGGTGTTATGAGAGCCCAGGTTGCTCTGATAGTGGCCTTCAACTCTTCTGTGTTTTTGGGTCTGGCATTCTGCATCTTCCTTTTCACAATACCCCACAGATTTTCTATGGGGCTAAGGTCAGGGGAGTTGGCGGGCCAATTTAGAACAGAAATACCATGGTCCGTAAACCAGGCACGGGTAGATTTTGCGCTGTGTGCAGGCGCCAAGTCCTGTTGGAACTTGAAATCTCCATCTCCATAGAGCAGGTCAGCAGCAGGAAGCATGAAGTGCTCTAAAACTTGCTGGTAGACGGCTGCGTTGACCCTGGATCTCAGGAAACAGAGTGGACCGTCCTGTCATGTTTTCTGACGAAAGCAAATTTTGCATTTCCTTTGGAAATCGAGGTCCCAGAGTCTGGAGGAAGACAGGAGAGGCACAGGATCCACGTTGCCTGAAGTCTAGTGTAAAGTTTCCACCATCAGTGATGGTTTGGGGTGCCATGTCATCTGCTGGTGTCGGTCCACTCTGTTTCCTGAGATCCAGGGTCAACGCAGCCGTCTACCAGCAAGTTTTAGAGCACTTCATGCTTCCTGCTGCTGACCTGCTCTATGGAGATGGAGATTTCAAGTTCCAACAGGACTTGGCGCCTGCACACAGCGCAAAATCTACCCGTGCCTGGTTTACGGACCATGGTATTTCTGTTCTAAATTGGCCCGCCAACTCCCCTGACCTTAGCCCCATAGAAAATCTGTGGGGTATTGTGAAAAGGAAGATGCAGAATGCCAGACCCAAAAATGCAGAAGAGTTGAAGGCCACTATCAGAGCAACCTGGGCTCTCATAACACCTGAGCAGTGCCAGAAACTCATCGACTCCATGCCACGCCGCATTAACGCAGTAATTGAGGCAAAAGGAGCTCCAACCAAGTATTGAGTATTGTACATGCTCATATTTTTCATTTTCATACTTTTCAGTTGGCCAATATTTCTAAAAATCCCTTTTTTGTATTAGCCTTAAGTAATATTCTAATTTTGTGACACACGGAATTTTGGATTTTCATTTGTTGCCACTTCAAATCATCAAAATTAAATGAAATAAACATTTGAATGCATCAGTCTGTGTGCAATGAATAAATATAATGTACAAGTTACACCTTTTGAATGCAATTACTGAAATAAATCAAGTTTTTCAAAATATTCTAATTTACTGGCTTTTACCTGTATAAGTCGCACTGGAGTATAAGTCGCATTTTAGGGGAAATGTATTTGATAAAAGCCAACAGCAAGAATAGACATTTGAAAGGCAATTTAAAATTAAAGCTGCAAGCAGCATTGGTGGGGCCCGCATATTTGGCAGGTGCTAGTCCTTAGTGTCCCAATACGTTTGTCAAGTTTTAGAAGTGTCCCAAAACTTTTGTCCAGTGTAAGTGTCCCAATACTTTTGTCCAGTGGTAGTCCTAAGTGTCCCAATACTTTAGTCAACTTTTAGTGCGAAGTGTCCCAATACTTTTGTCCAGTTTTCGTCGTAAGTGTCCCAATACTTTTGTCCAGTTTTAGTCCTAAGTATCCCAATACTTTTGTCCAGTGGTAATCTGAAGTGTCCCAATACTTTTGTCAAGTTTTAGCCACAAGTGTCCCAATACTTTTGTCAAGTTTTAGTCCAAAGTGTCCCAATACTTTTGTCAAGTTTAGGCGTAAGAGTCCCAATACTTTTATCCAGTGTAAGTGTCCCAATACTTTTGTCCAGTGGAAGTCCTAAGTGTCCCAATACTTTTGTCAGATTGTAGTCCTAAGTGTCCCAATACTTTTGTCTACTTTTAGTCCGAATTGTCCCAGTACTTTTGTCGAGTGTACCTACCTTGTCTGCATTGTGTGGGCACGCTGGTGCTACCTGCTTTTAAGCAGCCATCTTGAAAAAACAGCAGCATCAGCGCAGAGGTTCTTTGAAGGGTCATAAAATCAAAACCGGAGCAGGTATCAAAACTCTTTCGCCAACTTTTAATTAGAAGGGTTCAATCTCTCTCCTGTGTTAGTTTGAAGCTGAAACGCGCTCAGAGGAGATAATGTTTGAAGAAAGGTGACCGGTTTTTACAAAAATTATGTTTTGAAGGGGGAATAGCAAACTTTCTGTTGATTTTTACTGGGGGTTGTTAATTTATGAAATGTAGGTCTAAGTTAGACCTACATAGAGGTTTTTGTTTCATGTTTCTCCGACCTTTCCAGTGGGAGTTACAGGCAGTTTTGTCATTTTTTTCTTCCGAGGAGCAGTTTTTTCTGCGTTTTATTTAGAGCGCAATTTTGGGGTTAGTTTTTTTTATAAGATCGCAATTTTTGCCAGTCCTGATGTGTGCATTCAGTTTGGTGAGTTTTGAAGCATGTTAAGGGGGTCAAATTACAGCTCAAAGAGGCAAAAGTGACTGTTTTTAGTCCTTTTTTGTCTTGAAGGGGGAATTGCCAACTTCCTGTTGATTTTAGCCTGACAATGTACTATTATAAAATGTAGGTCTAAGTCAGACCTACATAGAGGTTTTTGTTGCATGTCTCTCCGACCTTCCTAGTGGGAGTTACAGGCAGTCTAGTTTTTTTTCCCCTAGGGGACGCTAGAGCGCAATTTTGAGTTTTGTGGTTCGGTTTTTTTTTAAAAAAGGCAATTTTCGCAGGTCCTGATGTGTGGGTCAAATATGGTGAGTTTTGAAGCATGTTAAGTGGGTCAAATTACAGTTTTATGTGGCGGCGGAAGAATAAAGAATAAAGAATAAAACCTTACAAATTCAATAGGTCCTTATGTCCCATTGCATAAGGACTCCCTTTGGGAGTCCTTATGCAATGGGCCATGCGGGCCCTAATAAATAAAGAATAGTGAATAACAGGCTGAATAAGTGTACGTTATATGAGGCATAAATAACCAACTGAGAACGTGCCTGGTATGTTAACCATACTTGCCAACCCTCCCGGATTTTCCGGGAGACTCACGAAATTTAGCTCCTCTACCAAAAACCTCCCGGGACACATTTTCTCCCGAAAATCTCCCGAAATTCAGGCGGACTGAATCCACTAACCCACAAAATAAACAGCATACCTGCCCAATCACGTTATAAATGCAGAATGATGGAGGGCGAGTTCTTGGTTTCTTATGTGGGTTTATTGTTAGGCAGTTTCATTAACGTCCTCCCAGCGCAGTAACAACACACAACAACAGCAGTCACGTTTTCGTCTACCGTAAAGCAGTCCGTCTGCCGTAAACAGCAATGTTGTGACAGTCTTAAACAGGACAATACTGCCATCTAGTTGCATTTGATGAAAGCACTTGTGTGCGTGCCACACAGCAATGCATCATCAGAGAGGGTGTTCAGCATGGTTAGAAAAATAGTGACAGAGAATAGAACAAGGATGGACAATTCAACCCTTAACTCAACAATGAGAAGATGAGTGTTATGTGTGTGTATATGTGTAAATAAATGAACACTGAAATTCAAGTTGTTTATATATATATATATATATATATATATATATATATATATATATATATATATATATATATATATATATATATATATAATAAAATAAATATATATTTATAGCTACAATTCACTGAAAGTCAAGTATTTATTGTATATATATATGTATATATGTGTATATACATAGAATATATATATGGACTGGACTCTCACTATTATGTTAGATCCACTATGGACTGGACTCTCACTATTATGTTAGATCCACTATGGACTGGACTCTCACTATTATGTTAGATCCACTATGGACTGGACTCTCACTATTATGTTGGATCCACTATCGACTGGACTCTCACAATATTATGTTAGATCCACTATGGACTGGACTCACACACTATTATGTTAGATCCACTATGGACTGGACTCTCACTATTATGTTAGATCCACTATGGACTGGACTCTCACTATTATGTTAGATCCACTATGGACTGGACTCTCACACTATTATGTTAGATCCACTATGGACTGGACTCTCACTATTATGTTAGATCCACTATGGACTGGACTCTCACTATTATGTTAGATCCACTATGGACTGGACTCTCACTATTATGTTAGATCCACTATGGACTGGACTCTCACACTATTATGTTAGATCCACTATGGACCGGACTCTCACTATTATGTTAGATCCACTATGGACTGGACTCTCACTATTACGTTGGATCCACTATGGACTGGACTTTCACAATATTATACTAGATCCACTCAACGTCCATTGCACCGGTCGCCCGGGGGGTGTCCCCACATCTGCGGTCCCCTCTAAGGTTTCTCATTGTCCCATTGGGTTGAGTTTTTCCTTGCCCTGATGTGGGATCTGAGTCGAGGATGTCGTTGTGGCTTGTGCAGCCCTTTGAGACACTCCTGATTTAGGGCTATATAAATAAACATTGCTTGATTGATTGATGTATGGTTGGTTGAATTTTTTGTCTTCCCTGCGCCATGACTAGGGAAGGTTGTTTGGATTGGGTCATATAAGTGAACGCTCTGCCGATGAAGCGAAGTAAGAAAACAAGGACACTGACCTGAAATTTGAACTTTGGGTATTTAAATTTAATATGAAAACCACACTGCCTGGTTGCTTACTAAAACTGAACTCGTCCCGGCGGGTCCGGAATTTGGACAGCCCTGGACCCTGACAACACTGAGTAGATTTATTAACTTCAAGTAACGGAAAACTTATTGTGTCTTGTTTTGCTTGGCAGGACAATGCGGGGCCTTCTAACAGACGGCGGTTTAATTGAATTCAATAACATTTTTGGACATTTCTCTTTACGAACGACGTTCATAAAAATGGTTTTATTCATGGAAATGGACAAAACCACGACTGTGCGTGTAGACCTTTTAGTGGACTTAATCACAATAATGTGCTTATTCCTGCTCGTGCACGCTTCTATATATTCATTCAAGTCATCATTTAGCATGTTTTAGTGTTATGGCAATAAAATGGTCCTCTCTCATTGTTCCACCCGCCCGTCCTACTGTGTGGACAAATTCCGAGCGGTCAACAAGACGAATATCTTTACTGCGACTGTCGTCCGTGGCGCCAAGTCTCTTACTTTCCATGCTCACACGCTGTGTAGGCGCTGAGTCATGCCGCGCACTCACAGCGGTATGGAGCTATAAGTCCCGGCCGGGTCTGGTGAGGAACTCGGGCTGTTCTTTATGCGCCCAAGTACTGGAGAGTTCCGGACACAGGCCAAGGAAAATTCTGCCGTTAAATTGAATTTAACACAGTAGAAATATGTGGTGTGTTCAGGAATAATGGGAATGGAAATAGTCCGTTAAAAACTCCCCATCATTAAAACCTTTTAACTGGCGGCTCGGGAGTCGGCCCCCGAGTTCAGTTGAAAACGTAGAAAACAAACACTTTTGCATCAAATTCCTAAAAACAGAGTGCTCCTGTTGTGTAGAGCAGTGTTTTTCAACCTTTTTTTGAGCCAAGGCACATTGTTTTCATAAAAAAATAAAATACGGAGGCACACCACCAGCAGAAATCATAAAAAACTGAAACTCAGCAGCCGATATTGACAGTAAAAAGTCGTCGTCGCAATTGTTGGATATGACTTTAAAGCATAACCAAGCATGCATCACTATAGCTCTTGTCTCAAAGTAGGTGTACTGTCACCATACTTGCCAACCTTGAGACCTCCGATTTCGGGAGGTGGGGGGTGGGGGGTGGGGGTGGGCGTGGTCGGTGTGGGACGGGGGCGTGGTTGGGGGCGTGGCTAAAAGGGGAGGGGTATATTTACAGCTAGAATTCACCAAGTCAAGTATTTCATATATATATATATATATATATATATATATATATATATATATATATATATATATATATGTGTGTGTGTGTATATATATATATATATATGTCTTAATAAGGTTATCCAAAAAATAGTGCTCGATACCGTAGTAGAGCGCGATATATGTATGTGTGGGAAAAAAATCACAAGACTATTTCATCTCTACAGGCCTGTTTCATGAGGGGGGGTTCCCTCAATCATCAGGAGATTTTTGATGATTGAGGGAACCCCCCCTCATGAAAACATATATATATATATATATATATATATATATATATATATATGTCTATATATATATATATATATATATATATATATATATATATATATATATATATATATATATATGTATGTGTGGGAAAAAAATCACAAGACTATTTCATCTCTACAGGCCTGTTTCATGAGGGGGGGTTCCCTCAATCATCAAAAATCTCCTGATGATTGAGGGAACCCCCCCTCATGAAACAGGCCTGTAGAGATGAAATAGTCTTGTGATTTTTTTCCCACACATACATATATATATACATATACATATATATATATATATATATATATATATATATATATATATATATATATATATATATATACATATATATATATATATATATATATATATATATATATATATATATATATATATATATATATATGTATATATATATATATATATATATATATATATATATATATATATATATATATATATATATATATATATATAAGAAATACTTGGGACCAGAACTTGACAAAAGTATCGGGACACTTAGGACTACCACTGAACACAAGTATTGGGACACTTACACTGGACAAAAGTATTGGGACACTTAGGACTAAAACTGGACAAAAGTATTGGGACACTTAGGACTACAACTGGACAAAAGTATTGGGACACTTAGGACTACAATTGGACAAAAGTATTGGGACACTTAGGACTACAACTGGACAAAAGTATTGGTATACCTAGGACTAAAACTTGACAAAAGTATTGGGACACTTAGGACTATTACTTGACATAAGTATTGGGACACTTCGGACTACCACTGGACAAAAGTATTGGGACACTTACGACGAAAACTGGACAAAGGTATTGGGACACTTGGGACTAAAACTTGACAAAAGTATTGTGACACTTAGGACGAAAACTGGACAAAAGTATTGGGACACTTGGGACTAAAACTTGACAAACGTATTGGGACACTTAGGACTCAAACTGGACAAAAGTATTGGGACACTTAGGACCACAACTGGACAAAAGTATTGGGACACGTAGGACTAGCACCAGTCAAATATGGGGGCCCGACCAACGCTGCTTGCAGCTTTAATTTGTTTTGAAATCATAAGTCAAGTATTTCATATATATATATATATATATATATTTATATATATATATATATATATATATATATATATATATATATATATATATATATATATATATATATATATATATATATATATATATATATGTATATAAGAAATACTTGACGTTCAGCGAATTCTAAATATATATATATATATATTTATTTTATTATATATATATATATATATATATATATATATATATATATATATATATATAAAATAAATACTTGAATTTCAGTGTTCATTTATTTACACATATACACACATATAACACTCATCTACTCATTGTTGAGTTAAGGGTTGAATTGTCCATCCTTGTTCTATTCTCTGTCACTATTTTTCTAACCATGCTGAACACCCTCTCTGATGATGCATTGCTGTGTGGCACGCACAAAAGTGCTTTCATCAAATGCACTAGATGGCAGTATTGTCCTGTTTAAGAGTGTCGCAACATTGCTGTTTACGGCAGACGAACTGCTTTACGGTAGACAAAAAAGTGACTGCTGTTGTTGTGTGTTGTTGCCGCGCTGGGAGGACGTTAATGAAACTGCCTAACAATAAACCCACATAAGAAACCAAGAACTCGCCCTCCATCATTCTACAGTTATAACGTCATTGGGCAGGGTACGCTTTTTTGTATTGTGGAGGACCGCCTGAATTTCGGGAGATTTTCGGGAGAAAATTTGTCCCGGGAGGTTTTCGGGAGTGGCGCTGAATTTCGGGAGTCTCCCGGAAAATCCGGGAGGGTTGGCAAGTATGACTGTCACCATCTGTCACATCACACCCTGACTTATTTGCTGTTTTCCTGTGTAGTGTTTTAGTTCTTGTCTTGCGCTCCTATTTTGGTGGCTTTTTCTTTTTTTTTTGTTGGTATTTTCCTCTAGCAGTTTCATGTCTTCCTTGACCGCTATTCCCCGCATCTGCTTTGTTTTAGCAATCAAGAATATTTCAGTTGTTTGTATCCTTCTTTGCGGGGACATTGTTGTTTGTCGTGTCATGTTCGGATGTACTTTGTGGACGCCGTCTTTGCACCACAGCAAGTCTTTGCTGTCGTCCAGCATTCTGTTTTTGTTTAATTCATACTTGCCAACCTTGAGACCTCCGATTTCGGGAGGTGGGGGGTGCGGGGCGGGGGGCGTGGTCGGGGGTGGGGCGGGGGGCGTGGTTAAGATATATATATATATATATATATATATATATATATATATATATATATATATATATATATATATATATATATATAGGAAATACTTGACTTTCAGTGAATTCTAGCTATATATATATATATATATATATATAAAGAAATACTTGAATTTCAGTGTTAATTTATTTACACTTATACACACACATAACACTCATCTACTCATTGTTGAGTTAAAGGTTGAATTGGCCATCCTTGCTCTATTCTCTGTCACTATTTCAGAACACACACATTATACAAATATACATTATAAAATCAATAAGAAAACGGGAGCTCTAATTTGGGAGTCTGAATTGGGATCAGAAGTTCCTATATAAACATTGCGCACTCACGTCGCCTTTTTGTATTGATTACTGCAGCTGTGCACTGGATTCATTCACAAATACAAACTACAACTCACAAACACTTTAGAGTTAGGCTCCACCATCAGAATGTGTACTTAAACTTATAAAGATCACATGGATATTATTCAGTGAGTTGATTCACCAAAACTAACCTGTTATAGAGGAGGAAAAAGCACACAGGACGCTTCAATTGTTCACAGACTGGTCGCGCTCATCAGAATGACAAGACACTTCCGGTCTGCAGGTGATAGCATTCAATTGGGAAGAAACGCCCTACTGCCCCCTTCTGACCAATGTGAATACTGATAAATGTGTAATGACAGCTCCAAAAACAAATTCAAACCACAAAATAAAATAAATAAATCAACACAAAAATGTGACACATTATGGGTGGGTCACATAGGCATGTACAGTAGATGGCAGTATTGTCCTGTTTAAAAGTGTCACAACATTGCTGTTTACGGCAATGTTGTGAACAGGCTGTCAACACGTCACTCAGGTCCGCATGGAGCTGGAGGGGGCGTGGCCTCCAGCTCCGCCTGAATTTCGGGAGATTTTCGGGAGAAAATTGGTCCCGGGAGGTTTTCGGGAGAGGCGCTGAATTTCGGGAGTCTCCCGGAAAATCCGGGAGGGTTGGCAAGTATGGTTTCATTTGTAGCCTGTTCAGTTTTAGTTTGGTTCTGCATAGCCTTCCCTAAGTTTCAATGCCTTTTCTTAAGGGCACTCACCTTTTGTTTATTTTTGGTTTAAGCATTAGACACCTTTTTTACCTGCACGCTGCCTCCCGCTGTTTCCGACATCTACGATGCAATTAGCTACCTGCTGCCACCTACTGATATGGAAGAGTATAACGTGGTAAGTCTGCCGATCTCCAGACAGTACAGACACTCAACACATTATTTGCGGATTACTGGTTTGCAAAAAATATTTTTAACCCAAATAAGTGAAATTAGTCTTACACTTAGACCACCAGACAATATCTCACGGCACACTAGTGGTTGAAAAACACTGGTGTAGAGGAACTTGGACCGCTTAAAACTAGGGTTCTCCCAATACCAATACATAAATAGATAGATAGATAGTACTTTATTGATTCCTTTAGGAGAGTTCTCTCAGGAAAATATGTTGGTACCGGTACCAAAATGTATTTCGGTACTTTTCTAAATAAAGGGGACCACAAAAAATGGCATCATTGGCTTTATTTTGACAAAAAATCGTATTATACATTAAATTTCAACGTTATGTTTGAGTTGCTCAACGTCAGGACCTAATTCAACGTTGTTTTCATGTCTGGTGCCTGCTGGGTTCAGCCCCCCAAAAAAACTATTTTTAAAGGTGTGGCGGCACTAATCTTGCCACGGTGTTGCTCCATGATCATTTCCATGTCGGGGAAACGCTGTATAGAGTATATTGACACATTTGAGCACACATAAAAGTACCGAAAATTGGTACCGTTGATTCAAATGTTTAAGATACTTCAATCCATCACAACTGGACTGTTTGGTTTGTCTTGGAAGACGTTTCGCCTCTCATCCGAGTAGACTTCATCAGTTCTTGCTCATAGACTTAGATTGGTCAGATCTAGTCTTGGACTTAGATTGGTCAGATCTAGTCTTGGACTTAGATTGGTCAGATCTAGTCTTAGACTTAGATTGGTCAGTTCTAGTCTAGCAGCTGGTGTCAATACCACAGTAGGCTTCATCAGTTCATGCTCATAGACTTAGATTAGTCAGATCTGGTCTTGGACTTAGATTGGTCAGATCTAGTCTTACACTTAGATTGGTCAGATCTAGTCTTAGACTTAGATTGGTCGGATCTGGTCTAGCAGGTGTTGTCAATACCTCAGTAGGCTTCATCAGTTCATGCTCATAGACTTAGATTAGTCAGATATAGTCTTACATTTAGACTGGTCAGATCTAGTCTTGGACTTAGATTGGTCAGATATAGTCCTACACTTAGATTGGTCAGATCTAGTATTACACTTAGATTGGTCAGATCTAGTCTTACACTTAGATTGGTCAGATCTGGTCTAGCAGCTGGGGTCAATACCTCAGTAGGCTTCATCAGTTCATGCTCATGAACTTAGATTGGTCAGATCTAGTCTTGGACTTAGATTGGTCAGATCTAGTCTTACACTTAGATTGGTCAGATCTAGTCTTACACTTAGATTCAATCAATCAATCAATCAATGTTTATTTATATAGCCCTAAATCACAAGTGTCTCAAAGGGCTGCACAAGCCACAACGACATCCTCGGTACAAAGCCCACATAAGGGCAAGGAAAAACTCACCCCAGTGGGACGTCGATGTGAATGACTATGAGAAACCTTGGAGAGGACCGCATATGTGGGTAACCCCCCCCCCCCCTCTAGGGGAGACCGAAAGCAATTGGCAGATTGGTCAGACCTGGTCTAGCAGCTGGTGTCAATACCTCAGTAGGCTTCATCAGTTCATGCTCATAGACTTAGATTAGCCAGATCTAGTCATAGACTTATATTAGTCAGTTCTAGTCTAGCGGCTGGTGTCAATACCTCAGTAGGCTTCATCAGTTTATGCTCATAGACTTAGATTGGTCAGATCTAGTCTTAGACTTAGATTGGTCGGATCTGGTCTAGCAGGTGTTGTCAATACCTCAGTAGGCTTCATCAGTTCATGCTCATAGACTTAGATTAGTCAGATATAGTCTTACATTTAGACTGGTCAGATCTAGTCTTGGACTTAGATTGGTCAGATCTAGTCTTACATTTAGATTGTCAAATCTAGTCTTACACTTAGATTGGTCAGATCTAGTCTTAGACTTAGATTGGTCAGATCTGGTCTAGCAGGTGTTGTCAATACCTCAGTAGGCTTCATCAGTTCATGCTCATAGACTTAGATTAGTCAGATATAGTCTTACATTTAGATTGGTCAGATCTTGTCTTGAACTTAGATTGGTCAGATCTAGTCTTACACTTAGACTGGTCAGATCGAGTCTTAGACTTACATTGGTCAGATCTGGTCTAGCAGCGGGTGTCAATACCTCAGTAGGCTTCATCAGTTCATGCTCATGAACTTATATTGGTCAGATCTAGTCTTGGACATAGATTGGTCAGATCTAGTCCTGGACTTAGATTGTTCAGATCTAGTCTAGCAGCTGGTGTCAATACCTCAGTAGGATTCATCAGTTCATGCTCATAGACTTAGATTGGTCAGATCTAGTCTTAGACTTAGATTGGTCAGATCTAGTCTTAGACTTAGATTGGTCGGATCTGGTCTAGCAGGTGTTGTCAATACCTCAGTAGGCTTCATCAGTTCATGCTCATAGACTTAGATTAGTCAGATGTAGTCTTAGACTTCTATTAGTCAGATGTAGTCTTAGACTTAGATTAGCCAGATCTAGTCTTAGACTTAGACTGGTCAGATCTAGTCATAGACTTATATTGGTCAGATCTAGTCTAGCGGCTGGTGTCAATACCTCAGTAGGCTTCATCAGTTCATATTCATAGACTTAGATTGGTCAGATCTAGTCTTAGACTTAGATTGGTCAGATCTAGTCTTAGACTTAGATTGGTCGGATCTAGTCTTAGACTTAGATTGGTCAGATCTGGTCTTGGACTTAGATTGGTCAGATCTAGTCTTACATTTAGATTGTCAGATCTAGTCTTACACTTAGATTGGTCAGATCTAGTCTTACACTTAGATTGGTCGGATCTGGTCTAGCAGCTGGTGTCAATACCTCAGTAGGCTTCATCAGTTCATGCTCATAGACTTAGATTAGCCAGATCTAGTCTTACATTTAGACTGGTCAGATCTAATCGTGGACTTAGATTGGTCAGATTTAGTCTTATACTTAGATTGGTCAGATCTAGTCTTACACTTAAATTGGTCAGATCTAGTCCTGGACTTAGATTGGTCAGATTTGGTCTAACAGCTGGTGTCAATACCTCAGTAGGCTTCATCAGTTAATGCTCATGAACTTAGATTGGTCAGATCTAGTCTTACACTTAGATTGGTCAGATCTAGTTGGTCGACCCAAACCAAACAGTCCAGTTGCGATCGATCGAATGCCCTGAGATTGAGACGACCTTGATGAATGCGAACATCCATAGACATGTTTAATATACTTGCTTGCAACAAGTGCTTGTCAACAACTGGCTTGCAACATTAATGCGGACTACTCTAAAGAGTATTTCCAAGTTTGATTTGTATAGTGTTGGTCTGCGATAAAGGGGTGAAAATATGTTTTGATAATAATATTCTGTGTGAAAGTAGTAGAAGTACAATCGACTCCAATGCTGTACTTGTTCTGAAGTCAAATTATATGAGCCTAACCCTGTTTGGTTTCCAAATTTCCTCTCCAATAGCGGATTAATGTAATGGAACCGCTCATGTTGCTTTTCTTGGATCCACCCGCGCGACTCTAACACGACTCTAATAAGTGTTACTTGTTACCGTTAAACGACTTTGGGACACACCGTCCAAAAACATCTCCCTCCAGAATGCACCAATGCCTCCGTAGGTCGTTAGGAAGCAAATGGTTGAGTAAACAAGTGAACCCTGCACACTTCCTGTCAGAAATATTCCCATTTTACCTACGCAGCTTTACGTTCTCCATTCCTGTCGAGAGAAGTTCTTGGCTCCTGTTTCTGTTGCTGGAGAAGGAGCCAGCTGTTGTACAGTAGTCTTGTTGAACGCCAGATGTTTCTTTATTTCACACATCTGAAGAAATCCGACTTCTGTTATGGCACGAATGTTACATTCCGCAGAAATTCCTCTCTTCCCTGTAAGTGCTTAAAGCGACGTATCAAGTAAACGTTCCAACTCCACTGGTGGCCCGCTTTGCAGGGGAGTACCTTTCACCTTGATGGCGTACCCCGGTTGCCAAGGGAAATATGATATCCAAACAGACGGAGCAGGGGGACTGTTGACTCAGGATATTGCTAATGTCGGACGTCAGGCTGAGGAACTCACAGCCCAGCAGGCACAAGACATTGATACAACGTTGATTATACGTACATACATCATTCCATTTTGTTCCGCTTGTCTGAGGTCGGGTCACGTGGGCAGCAGCCTAAGCAGGGAAGCCCAGACTTCCCTCTCCCCAGCCACTTCGTCCAGCGTTCCCAGGCTAGCCGGGAGACATAGTCTTCCCAACGTGTCCTGGGTCTTCCCCGTGGCCTCCTGCCGGTCGGACGTGCCCTAAACACCTCCCTAGGGAGGCGTTCGGGTGGCATCCTGACCAGATGCCCGAACCACCTCATCTGGCTCCTCTCCATGTGGAGGAGCAGCGGCTTTACTTTGAGCTCCTCCCGGATGGCAGAGCTTCTCACCCTATCTCTAAGGGAGAGACCCGCCACCCGGCGGAGGAAACTCATTTGGGCCGCTTGTACCCGTGATCTTGTCCTTTCGGTCATAACCCAAAGCTCATGACCATAGGTGGGGATTGGAACGTAGATCGACCGGTAAAGTGAGAGCTTTGCCTTCCGGCTCAGCTCCTTCTTCACCACAACAGATGGATACAGCGTCCACATTACTGAAGACGCCGCACCGATCCGCCTGTCGATCTCACCATCCACGCTTCCCTCACTCGTGAACAAGACTCCTAGGTACTTGGACTCCTCCATGTCCTATAAAACTGACTTTGAAGCATCGTTGCAAAATAGTTGAGAGAACGTTGACGTTTAACGTTGGATCCACGTTGTTGGTTGGGAAATGACCAAGATTCAAAGGTTTTTACCCACGGTTGACTAGAGTTGGGTATCGAGTATCGAGTATCGATTGGAACCGGGACTAACTTTCCGATTCTCCCGGAATCGTTCAAAAGTTTAAATTTCGATTCCTAGTTTCGATACCCAGTCCGCCGACCGGGAAAAAAAGAATAAGTCCGCCGACCGGAAGAAGAAGCCGCTGAACACCAACGAAGAAGCGCCCACCGCCGGAAGTGTTAGCATAGCCGAGCCTATGTAGCCGAGCGAGTCAGTCAAGCATGGATAGCGGGCGTCGGCGGTCGAAAGTGTGGCTTTATTTTACTAAAAAAAATGAAATATCGGCGAAATGTAACACGTGCGACAGGACTGTTTCGTGCTTAGGCGGGTGCACGTCGGACATGACGAGGAAAACTCTCAACCCAAAATACATACCACCTTCCAGGGACTACCTGTCAAACACATTGATCCCGGCATGGTACAAGAAGGATCGGAATCGAGAATCGTCAGGAATCGAAACAAAGAATCGGAATCGGAATCGGAATCGGAATCGTTCGAATTCAAACGATACCCAACCCTACGGTTGACTGCTGGTCCCACTCTACTCTGCTTGGTACCTACTAAAGCACGCGATCCCAGGATGCAGAGAAATTCTGCATCCTGGGATCGGGTCGGCATCAACCGCAACCGTGGCACTTTGTGTAGGTACAAGTGAAAATGGTTGTTTTTCTGTCAAAATGCCAAAATGTTCACATTCACGTAGTATTGCTGAGAGAATGATGCAGTTTAGTTGTAAACCATTGTCACCGTGCCTGTCAAAATCGGGCATACCTTTTATCTTTATAAAAGCAGATTTTTTGATACACTTCTTATCACGGATCCCAGATCTTCCAGGAGCCCGGTCAGGTTGGCACACTTCTTGTTTGGACGATTAACCCTCAGTGTAGCATTTCCAGTTTTTATTTTTAAAATGCGTGCATTTACAAAACCCAAAACCAGCGAAGTTGGCACGTTGTGTAATTCGTAAATAAAAACAAATTCCTTTTCAACTTATATTCAGTTGAATAGACTGCAAAGACAAGATATGTCATGTTCATACGGAAAAACTTCATTTTTGTTTGCAAATAATCATTATCTTAGAATTTAATGGCAGCAAAAAAGTTGTCAGAGGGGCATTTTTACCACTGTGTTACATGGCCTTTCCTTTTAACAAGACTCAGTAAACGTTTGGGAACTGAGGAGACACATTTTTGAAGCTTTTCAGGTGGAATTTTTTCCCATTCTGGACTCTCACAATATTATGTCAGACCCACTCGACATCCATTGCATTCGGTCTCCCCTAGAGGGGGGGGGGGGTTACCCACATATGCGGTCCTCTCCAAGGTTTCTCATAGTCATTCACATCGACGTCCCACTGGGGTGAGTTTTTCCTTGCCCTTATGTGGGCTTTGTACTGAGGATGTCGTTGTGGCTTGTGCAGCCCTTTGAGACACTTGTGATTTAGGGCTATATAAATAAACATTGATTGATTGATTGACATTCTTGCTTGATGTACAGCTTAAGTTGTTCAACAGTCCGGGGGTCTCCGTTGTGCTATTTTAGTCTTCATAATGCGCCACACATTTTCAATGGGAGACAGGTCTGGACTGCAGGCGGGCCAGTCTAGTACCCGCACTCTTTTACTATGAAGCCACGTTGATGTAACACGTGGCTTGGCATCATCTTGCTGAAATAAGCAGGGGCGTCCATGGTAACGTTGCTTGGATGGCAACATATGTTGCTCCAAAACCTGTATGTACCTTTCAGCATTAATGGCGCCTTCACAGATGTGTAAGTTACCCATGTCTCGGGCACTAATACACCCCCATACCATCACACATGCTGGCCTTTACACTTTGCGCCTATAACAATCCGAATGGTTCTTTTCCTCTTAGACGTCCCTCGTTTCCAAAAAAAAAATTGGAAATGTGGACTCGTCAAACCACAGAACACTTTTCCACTTTGCACGAGTCCATCTTAGATGAGCTCGGGCCCGGCGAAGCCCGGCGGCGTTTCTGGGTGTTGTTGATAAATGGCTTTCGCTTTGCATAGTGGAGTTTTAACTTGCACTTACAGATTTAGCGACAAACTGTACTTACTGACAGTGTTTTTTGAGATGTGGTGATATCCTTTACACACCGATGTGGCTTTTTGATGCAGTACAGCCTGAGGGATCCAAGGTCACGGGCTTAGCTGCTTACGTGCAGTGATTTCTCCAGATTCTCTGAACCTTTTGATGATATTACGGACTCTAGATGGCGAAATCCCTAAATTCCTTGAGAACTGTTGTCCTTAAACAATTGACAAAGTGGTGACCCTCGCCCCGTCCTTGTTTGTGAACAAGCATTTTATGGAAGCTGCTTTCATACCCAATCATCAATCAATCAATCAATCAATCAACGTTTATTTATATAGCCCTAAATCACAAGTGTCTCAAAGGGCTGCACAAGCCACAATGACATCCTCGGTACAAAGCCCACATAAGGGCAAGGAAAAACTCGTCGATGTGAATGACTATGAGAAACCTTGGAGAGGACCGCATATGTGGGTAACCCCCCCCTCTAGGGGAGACCGAAAGCAATGGATGTCGAGTGGGTCTGACATAATATTGTGAGAGTCCAGTCCATAGTGGATCCAACATAATAGTAAGAGTCCAGTCCATAGTGGACCCAACATAATAGTGAGAGTCCAGTCCATAGTGGATCTAACATAATAGTGAGAGTCCAGTCCATAGTGGATCCAACATAATAGTGAGAGTCCCGTCCATAGTGGATCTAACATAATAGTGAGAGTCCCGTCCATAGTGGATCCAACATAATAGTGAGAGTCCCGTCCATAGTGGATCTAACATGGTAGTGAGAGTCCAGTCCATAGTGGATCCAACATAATAGTGAGATTCCCGTCCATAGTGGATCTAACATAATAGTGAGAGTCCAGTCCATAGTGGATCTAACATAATAGTGAGAGTCCAGTCCATAGTGGATCCAACATAATAGTGAGAGTCCCGTCCATAGTGGATCCAACATAATAATGAGAGTCCCGTCCATAGTGGATCTAACATAATAGTGAGAGTCCCGTCCATAGTGGATCTAACATAATAGTGAGAGTCCAGTCCATAGTGGATCCAACATAATAGTGAGATTCCCGTCCATAGTGGATCTAACATAATAGTGAGAGTCCAGTCCATAGTGGATCTAACATAATAGTGAGAGTCCAGTCCATAGTGGATCCAACATAATAGTGAGAGTCCCGTCCATAGTGGATCTAACATAATAGTGAGAGTCCAGTCCATAGTGGATCTAACATAATAGTGAGAGTCCAGTCCATAGTGGATCCAACATAATAGTGAGAGTCCCGTCCATAGTGGATCCAACATAATAGTGAGAGTCCCGTCCATAGTGGATCTAACATAATAGTGAGAGTCCAGTCCATAGGTGATCTAACATAATAGTGAGAGTCCAGTCCATAGTGGATCCAACATAATAGTGAGAGTCCCGTCCATAGTGGATCTAACATAATAGTGAGAGTCCAGTCCATAGTGGATCCAACATAATAGTGAGAGTCCCGTCCATAGTGGATCTAACATAATAGTGAGAGTCCAGTCCATAGGTGATCTAACATAATAGTGAGAGTCCAGTCCATAGTGGATCTAACATAATAGTGAGAGTCCAGTCCATAGTGGATCCAACATAATAGTGAGAGTCCCGTCCATAGTGGATCTAACATAATAGTGAGAGTCCCGTCCATAGTGGATACAACATAATAGTGAGATTCCCGTCCATAGTGGATCTAACATAATAGTGAGAGTCCAGTCCATAGGTGATCTAACATAATAGTGAGAGTCCAGTCTATAGTGGATCCAACATAATAGTGAGATTCCCGTCCATAGTGGATCTAACATAATAGTGAGAGTCCAGTCCATAGGTGATCTAACATAATAGTGAGAGTCCAGTCTATAGTGGATCCAACATAATAGTGAGATTCCCGTCCATAGTGGATCTAACATAATAGTGAGAGTCCAGTCCATAGTGGATCCAACATAATAGTGAGAGTCCAGTCCATAGTGGATCCAACATAATAGTGAGAGTCCCGTCCAAAGTGGATCTAACATAATAGTGAGAGTCCCGTCCATAGTGGATCCAACATAATAGTGAGAGTCCCGTCCATAGTGGATCTAACATAATAGTGAGAGTCCAGTCCATAGTGGATCCAACATAATAGTGAGAGTCCCGTCCATAGTGGATCTAACATAATAGTGAGAGTCCAGTCCATAGGTGATCTAACATAATAGTGAGAGTCCAGTCCATAGTGGATCCAACATAATAGTGAGAGTCCCGTCCATAGTGGATCTAACATAATAGTGAGAGTCCCGTCCATAGAGGATCCAACATAATAGTGAGAGTCCCGTCCATAGTGGATCTAACATAATAGTGAGAGTCCAGTCCATAGTGGATCCAACATAATAGTGAGAGCCCCGTCCATAGTGGATCTAACATAATAGTGAGAGTCCAGTCCATAGGTGATCTAACATAATAGTGAGAGTCCAGTCCATAGTGGATCCAACATAATAGTAAGAGTCCCGTCCATAGTGGATCCAACATAATAGTGAGAGTCCCGTCCATAGTGGATCTAACATAATAGTGAGAGTCCAGTCCATAGTGTATCCAACATAATAGTGAGAGTCCCGTCCATAGCGGATCTAACATAATAGTGAGAGTCCAGTCCATAGGTGATCTAACATAATAGTGAGAGTCCCGTCCATAGTGGATCTAACATAATAGTGAGAGTCCAGTCCATAGTGGATCCAACATAATAGTGAGATTCCCGTCCATAGTGGATCTAACATAATAGTGAGAGTCCAGTCCATAGTGGATCTAACATAATAGTGAGAGTCCAGTCCATAGTGGATCCAACATAATAGTGAGAGTCCCGTCCATAGTGGATCTAACATAATAGTGAGAGTCCTGTCCATAGTGGATCCAACATATTAGTGAGAGTCCCGTCCATAGTGGATCTAACATAATAGTGAGAGTCCAGTCCATAGTGGATCCAACATAATAGTGAGAGCCCCGTCCATAGTGGATCTAACATAATAGTGAGAGTCCAGTCCATAGGTGATCTAACATAATAGTGAGAGTCCAGTCCATAGTGGATCCAACATAATAGTAAGAGTCCCGTCCATAGTGGATCCAACATAATAGTGAGAGTCCCGTCCATAGTGGATCTAACATAATAGTGAGAGTCCAGTCCATAGTGTATCCAACATAATAGTGAGAGTCCCGTCCATAGTGGATCTAACATAATAGTGAGAGTCCAGTCCATAGGTGATCTAACATAATAGTGAGAGTCCCGTCCATAGTGGATCTAACATAATAGTGAGAGTCCAGTCCATAGTGGATCCAACATAATAGTGAGATTCCCGTCCATAGTGGATCTAACATAATAGTGAGAGTCCAGTCCATAGTGGATCTAACATAATAGTGAGAGTCCAGTCCATAGTGGATCCAACATAATAGTGAGAGTCCCGTCCATAGTGGATCTAACATAATAGTGAGAGTCCTGTCCATAGTGGATCCAACATATTAGTGAGAGTCCCGTCCATAGTGGATCTAACATAATAGTGAGAGTCCAGTCCATAGTGGATCCAACATAATAGTGAGAGTCCCGTCCATAGTGGATCTAACATAATAGTGAGAGTCCAGTCCATAGTGGATCCAACATAATAGTGAGAGTCCCGTCCATAGTGGATCTAACATAATAGTGAGAGTCCCGTCCATAGTGGATCCAACATAATAGTGAGAGTCCCGTCCATAGTGGATCTAACATAATAGTGAGAGTCCAGTCCATAGTGGATCTAACATAATAGTGAGAGTCCAGTCCATAGTGGATCCAACATAATAGTGAGAGTCCCGTCCATAGTGGATCTAACATAATAGTGAGAGTCCCGTCCATAGTGGATCCAACATAATAGTGAGAGTCCCGTCCATAGTGGATCTAACATAATAGTGAGAGTCCAGTCCATAGTGGATCCAACATAATAGTGAGATTCCCGTCCATAGTGGATCTAACATAATAGTGAGAGTCCAGTCCATAGTGGATCTAACATAATAGTGAGAGTCCAGTCCATAGTGGATCCAACATAATAGTGAGAGTCCCGTCCATAGTGGATCTAACATAATAGTGAGAGTCCAGTCCATAATGGATCCAACATAATAGTGAGATTCCCGTCCATAGTGGATCTAACATAATAGTGAGAGTCCAGTCCATAGTGGATCCAACATAATAGTGAGAGTCCCGTCCATAGTGGATCCAACATAATAGTGAGAGTCCCGTCCATAGTGGATCTAACATAATAGTGAGAGTCCAGTCCATAGTGGATCCAACATAATAGTGAGAGTCCCGTCCATAGTGGATCTAACATAATAGTGAGAGTCCAGTCCATAGGTGATCTAACATAATAGTGAGAGTCCAGTCCATAGTGGATCCAACATAATAGTAAGAGTCCAGTCCATAGTGGGGCCAGCAGGACACCATCCCGAGCGGAGACGGGTCAGCAGCGCAGAGATGTTCCCAGCCAATGCACAGGCGAGCGGTCCACCCCGGGTCCCGACTCTGGACAGCCAGCACTTCATCCATGGCCGCCGGACCTGTGCCCACCCCCCCTCCACAAGGGATAGAGGGGAGCAGAGGAGAGAAGAAAAGAAACGGCAGATCAACTGGTCTAACAGGGGGGCTATTTAAAGGCTAGAGTATACAAATGAGTTTTAAGATGGGACTTAAATGCTTCTACTGAATCATGGCACCCACCTGTTCCCAATTAGCCTGTCCACCTGTGGGATGTTCCAAATAAGTGCTGGATGCGCATTCCTCAACTTTTTCAGTCTTTTTTGCCGCTCGTGCCAGCTTTTTTGAAACATGTTGCAGCCATCAAATTCCAAATGAGCTAATATTTGCAAAAAAATAACAAAGTTTTCCAGTTTTAAAGTTAAATATCTTGCCTTTGCAGTCTATTCAATTGAATATAAGGATTTGCAAATCATTGTATTCTCTTTTTATTTACCATTTACCAGAGGTGGGACCAAGTCATTGTTTTGCAAGTCACAAGTAAGTCTCAAGTCTTTGCCCTCAAGTCCGAGTCAAGTCCCGAGTCAAGTCCAAAGTCAAGACTGGAAAGTCTCAAGTCAAGTCCTAAGTCCTGCATTTTGAGTTTCGAGTCCTTTCAAGTCCTTTTAACCACAGACTAATATATTAACACAGATTGTGTATGCTTTTCAAACGCTGTATTTATTTAATAAAACAAGTGCATTTTAAATTGCAGGAAAGAAAATTGTGCTGACATTGCACTTTATAATAGCACTATTAACCAGTCATTTTAAACATGAACTCATTCCTTTACAGAACAAACACATTGAAAAATAAAGTGCAAATGTACTTATTTGTACAAAAGTGTTAACATTGAAAAAACATGACATATACGTGAACATAACAAAAAAGTTGTACTTTTTATATGTCAGGGCCCTATGCTGCATTGCATTTGCAAAAGACCAAATTAGCCAAGAGTCTGTCAGTCATTTGTGCACGATGGGGGCGTAGTATGATGCCACCATGGCTGAAAACTCGCTCCACTGGAGCACTGGAGGCAGGCACTGCCAAGACTCTCATGGCCACTCGGAACAGTGAAGGAAGAGTCTTCATGTTCAATGCCCAGAACAAAAGGGGGGGGAGAGTTTTTTTGGGTTGGTGCACTACTTGTAAGTGTATCTTGTGTTTTTTATGTTGATTTAATTAAAAAAAGAAAAAAAAAAATATATATATTTCTTGTGCGGCCCGATACCAATCGATCCACGGACCAGTAGCGGGGGGACCACTGAGTTAAACAACCAACAGTATGTCAGAAAGCAAGCTAAAACGGTACACATATTCATAATATAGTATACATTTTAACTGACCTTTATTTTACTATTTTTGTCTTTTTTTAGGTGGCTAAAATACGCGGTGCTGCTGACCGCCGTCTAACGTTACGTGTGATATATTGACTAACGTAACCCTGCTTAAAAAAAAATCACTGAACAAAAAGTATGAATAAGGTAGTGAACTGCAACAGATTCCCGTGTTTGCAATAACGTTATAACGTCAGCAGTGAGTTTACAGCCTCACTGATTTAACTACACAGCAAATAAAAGTCACGTTACTTAGCCAATAAACGTTATCTTACATTCAAAACTTACCGTTCTTTGTGCAACTTCAAATGCCGGACGAAGTTGGAAGTTGTTGCCTCTCCATCAGTCATTTTCGAACCGCATGTGTTGCATACTGCAAACCGTTTTGTGTTGACCACCTCGTAATTTTTATACCCATAACGAAATTATTTTAGGTATCATTTTTTGTTCACTGGCGTGTGGTTTGGACATGTCTTCTTCGTTGGTTGTCCTGCAATTTGATTGGATGCATGCTGTGTGATGAAAACAAAGTAGATCTAATTTGATTGGCTGTTGTACTGAGAGCACACCAGCTGACACACGCAACGCTGATAGACAAGTACACGATGAAAAATACGGGGCGCTCCCGAATAACTTTTTCATCTTTGGGTTTTGGGGAAAGTAGCAAGTCATGTCAAGTCAAAAGGCTCAAGTCCAAGTGAAGTCACAAGTCATTGATGTTAAAGTCGAAGTCGAGTTGCAAGTCTTTTTACATTTTGTCAAGTCGAGTCTAAAGTCATCAAATTCATGACTCGAGTCTGACTCGAGTCCAAGTCATGTGACTCGAGTCCACACCTCTGCCATTTACACGACGTGACAACTTCACTGCTTTTGGGGTTTGTGCAAGACTGGCAGATGGAAACTTAAACATTGGGCGTTCTAGTGCAGGTCTGGCCCGCTCACACAGGCCAATGCATGTTTGGAGAAGACATTAGAACAAACCGGCAGTCAAGAGTGGAGTGGACTCCGGCGGGGTCAAGTCAGCGAGGCTTATAATTGGACACACTGACGTCTTTGTGACTGGTAATGGTGAGTGTGCGCGGCCGCAAACATCCTCAGGACCGTGTCGCCGGGCAGAGCTTCAACTCTCCCTCCACGAGAACAAACGGGGGAGTGAAATAGGAGAGTGTTGGAACCCCCCCACACCCCCCATTTCCCTTCAGCCACTGGTGCCAAACTGCCGGGTCGCGGTGGCGATGGCGCATGCGGTGCATGTCTGCGTGCTTGTGTGTCTCTGGGACGGTCCTAGCTCGGGGGCCATTAGTCCTCGTCGGCCTCGGCTCAGCATTAATTGGCCCCGGTGGCTGTGAGACCACGCCAATTTGTAAAATGAATAAATTGCCTGTTTTGTTCTCCAGATTGCTGTGGAAGTGTGGTTTCATTAGAGCAGTGTTTTTCAACCACTGTGCCGCGGCACACTAGTGTGCCGTGAGATACAGTCTGGTGTGCCGTGGGAGATTTTGTGATTTCACCTATTTGGATGAAAACTCTGAGCTGAGCTGCCACCTTAACGTGGTAGAGGAGTTTGCGTGTCCCAATGATCCTAGGAGCTATGTTGTCCGGGGGCTTCCATGCCCCCTGGTAGGGTCTCCCAAGACAAACAGGTCCTAGGTGAGGGATCAGACAAAGAGCAGTTCGAAGACTTCTATGGAAATGCAAGAACCGAGACTCAGATTTCCCTCGCCCGGACGCGGGTCACCGGGGCCCCCCTCCGGAGCCAGGCCCGGAGTTGGGGCACGATGGCGAGCGCCTGGTGGCCGGGCCTGTCCCCATGGGGCCCGGCCGGGCACAGCCCGAAGAGGCAACGTGGGTCCCCCCTCCAATGGGCTCACCACCCATAGCAGGGGCCATAGAGGTCGGGTGCAATGTGAGCTGGGCGGTAGCCGAAGGCAGGGCACTTGGCGGTCCGATCCTCGGCTACAGAAGCTAGCTCTTGGGACGTGGAACGTCACCTCGCTGGGGGGGAAGGAGCCTGAGCTAGTGCGCGAGGTGGAGAAGTTCCGGCTAGATATAGTCGGACTCACTTCGACGCACAGCAAGGGCTCTGGAACCAGTTCTCTCGAGAGGGGCTGGACTCTCTTCCACTCTGGCGTTGCCAGCAGTGAGAGGCGACGGGCTGGGGTGGCAATTCTTGTTGCCCCCCGGCTCAGAGCCTGCACATTGGAGTTCAACCCGGTGGACGAGAGGGTAGCTTCCCTCCGCCTTCGGGTGGGGGAACGGGTCCTGACTGTGGTTTGCGCTTATGCGCCAAGCCGCAGCTCAGAGTACCCACCCTTTTTGGATTCACTCGAGGGAGTACTTGAGAGTGCGCCCCCGGGTGATTCCCTCGTTCTACTGGGAGACTTCAATGCTCATGTTGGCAGCGACAGTGAAACCTGGAGAGGCGTGAATGGGAAGAATGGCCGCCCGGATCTGAATCCGAGTGGTGTTTTGTTATTGGACTTTTGTGCTCGTCACAGATTGTCAATAACAAACACCATGTTCAAACATAAGGGTGTCCATATGTGCACTTGGCACCAGGACACCCTAGGCCGCAGTTCCATGATCGACAGTGTAGTTGTGTCATCGGATTTGCGGCCTCATGTTTTGGACACTCGGGTGAAGAGAGGGGCGGAGCTTTCTACCGATCACCACCTGGTGGTGAGTTGGCTGTGATGGTGGGGGAGGATTCCGGACAGACCTGGCAGGCCCAAACGCATTGTGAGGGTTTGCTGGGAACGTCTGGCAGAGTCTCCTGTCAGAGAGAGTTTCAATTCCCACCTCCGGAAGAACTTTGAACATGTCACGAGGGAGGTGCTGGACATTGAGTCCGAATGGACCTCTATTGTCGAGGCGGCTGATTGGAGCTGTGGCCGCAAGGTAGTTGGTGCTTGTCGTGGCGGTAATCCTAGAACCCGTTGGTGGACACCGGCGGTGAGGGATGCCGTCAAGCTGAAGAAGGAGTCCTATCGGGTTCTTTTGGCTCATAGGACTCCTGAGGCAGCGGACAAGTACAGACAGGCCAAGCGGTGTGCGGCTTCAGCGGTCACGGAGGCAAAAACTCGGACATGGGAGGAGTTCGGTGAGGCCATGGAAAACGACTTCCGGACGCCTTCGAAGCAATTCTGGACCACCATCCGCCGCCTCAGGAAGGGGAAGCAGTGCACTATCAACACCGTGTATGGCGAGGATGGTGTTCTGCTGACCTCGACTGCGGATGTTGTGGATCGGTGGAGGGAATACTTCGAAGACCTCCTCAATCCCACCAACACGTCTTCCTATGAGGAAGCAGTGCCTGGGGAGTCTGTGGTGGGCTCTCCTATTTCTGGGGCTGAGGTTGCTGAGGTAGTTAAAAAGCTCCTCAGTGGCAAGGCCCCGGGGGTGGATGAGATCCGCCCGGAGTTCCTTAAGTCTCTGGATGCTGTGGGGCTGTCTTGGTTGACAAGACTCTGCAGCATTGCGTGGATATCGGGGGCGGTACCACTGGATTGGCAGACCGGGGTGGTGGTTCCTCTTTTTAAGAAGGGGTACCGGAGGGTGTGTTCTAACTATCGTGGGATCACACTCCTCAGCCTTCCCGGTAAGGTCTATTCAGGTGTACTGGAGAGGAGGCTACGCCGGATAGTCGAACCTCGGATTCAGGAGGAACAGTGTGGTTTTCGTCCTGGTCGTGGAACTGTGGACCAGCTCTATACTCTCGGCAGGGTCCTTGAGGGTGCATGGGAGTTTGCCCAACCAGTCTACATGTGTTTTGTGGACTTGGAGAAGGCATTCGACCGTGTCCCTCGGGAAGTCCTGTGGGGAGTGCTCAGAGAGTACGGGGTATCGGAGAGTCTGATTGTGGCAGTCCGCTCCCTGTATGATCAGTGCCAGAGCTTGGTCCGCATTGCCGGTAGTAAGTCGGACACGTTTCCAGTGAGGGTTGGACTCCGCCAAGGCTGCCCTTTGTCACCGATTCTGTTCATAACCTTTATGGACAGAATTTCTAGGCGCAGTCAAGGCGTTGAGGAGATCTGGTTTGGTGGCTGCAGGATTAGGTCTCTACTTTTTGCAGATGATGTGGTCCTGATGGCTTCATCTGGCCAGGATCTTTAGCTCTCACTGGATCGGTTCGCAGCTGAGTGTGAAGCGACTGGGATGAGATGAGAATCAGCACCTCCAAGTCTGAGTCCATGGTTCTCGCCCGGAAAAGGGTGGAGTGCCATCTCCAGGTTGGGGAGGAGATCTTGCCCCAAGTGGAGGAGTTCAAGTACCTCGGAGTCTTGTTCACGAGTGAGGGAAGAGTGGATCGTGAGATAGACAGGCGGATCGGTGCGGCGTCTTCAGTAATGCGGACGCTGTATCGATCCGTTGTGGTGAAGAAGGAGCTGAGCCGGAAGGCAAAGCTCTCAATTTAACGGTCGATCTACGTTCCCATTCTCACCTATGGTCATGAGCTTTGGGTTATGACCGAAAGGACAAGATCACGGGTACAAGCGGCCGAAATGAGTTTCCTCCGCCGGGTGGCGGGGCTCTCCCTTAGAGATAGGGTGAGAAGCTCTGCCATCCGGTAGGAGCTCAAAGTAAAGCCGCTGCTCCTTCACATCGAGAGGAGCCAGATGAGGTGGTTCGGGCATCTGGTCAGGATGCCACCCGAACGCCTCCCTAGGGAGGTGTTTAGGGCACGTCCGACCGGTAGGAGGCCGCGGGGAAGACCCAGGACACGTTGGGAAGACTATGTCTCCCGGCTGGCCTGGGAACGCCTCGGGGTCCCACAGGAAGAGCTGGACGACGTGGCTGGGGAGAGGGAAGTCTGGACTTCCCTGCTTAGGCTGCTGCCCCCGCAACCCAACCTCAGATAAGCGGAAGAAGATGGATGGATGGATGGATGGCACCTATTTGGATTAAAAATATTTTTTGACAACCAGTAATTATTATCTGCAAATTATGTGGCGTTGTTGTGTATCGGTGGTGTCCAGAGCTCGACAGCGTAACTGTGTAATGCTCTTCGCATACTTGCCAACCTTGAGACCTCCGATTTCGGGAGGTGGGAGGGGGTGGGGGCGTGGTCGGGGGTGGGGCAGGGCGTGGTTGGGGGCATGGTTAAGAGGGGAGGAGTATATTGACAACTAGAATTCACCAAGTCAAGTATTTCATATATATATATACAGGTAAAAGCCAGTATATTAGAATATTTTGAAAAACTTGATTTATTTCAGTAATTGCATTCAAAAGGTGTAACTTGTACATTATATTTATTCATTGCACACAGACTGATGCATTCAAATGTTTATTTCATTTAATTTTGATGATTTGAAGTGGCAACAAATGAAAATCCAAAATTCCGTGTGTCACAAAATTAGAATATTACTTAAGGCTAATACAAAAAAGGGATTTTTAGAAATGTTGGCCAACTGAAAAGTATGAAAATGAAAAATATGAGCACGTACAATACTCAATACTTGGTTGGAGCTCCTTTTGCCTCAATTACTGCGTTAATGCGGCGTGGCATGGAGTCGATGAGTTTCTGGCACTGCTCAGGTGTTATGAGAGCCCAGGTTGCTCTGATAGTGGCCTTCAACTCTTCTGCGTTTTTGGGTCTGGCATTCTGCATCTTCCTTTTCACAATACCCCACAGATTTTCTATGGGGCTAAGGTCAGGGGAGTTGGCGGGCCAATTTAGAACAGAAATACCATGGTCCGTAAACCAGGCACGGGTAGATTTTGCGCTGTGTGCAGGCGCCAAGTCCTGTTGGAACTTGAAATCTCCATCTCCATAGAGCAGGTCAGCAGCAGGAAGCATGAAGTGCTCTAAAACTTGCTGGTAGACGGCTGTGTTGACCCTGGATCTCAGGAAACAGAGTGGACCGACACCAGCAGATGACATGGTACCCCAAACCATCACTGATGGTGGAAACTTTACACTAGACTTCAGGCAACGTGGATCCTGTGCCTCTCCTGTCTTCCTCCAGACTCTGGGACCTCGATTTCCAAAGGAAATGCAAAATTTGCATGGTTGGATGATGGTTTGGGGTGCCATGTCATCTGCTGGTGTCGGTCCACTCTGTTTCCTGAGATCCAGGGTCAACGCAGCCGTCTACCAGCAAGTTTTAGAGCACTTCATGCTTCCTGCTGCTGACCTGCTCTATGGAGATGGAGATTTCAAGTTCCAACAGGACTTGGCGCCTGCACACAGCGCAAAATCTACCCGTGCCTGGTTTACGGACCAT
This sequence comes from Nerophis lumbriciformis, assembly GCF_033978685.3. Lineage (NCBI taxonomy): Eukaryota > Metazoa > Chordata > Actinopteri > Syngnathiformes > Syngnathidae > Nerophis > Nerophis lumbriciformis. The sequence goes on along the minus strand of NC_084554.2, from coordinate 4,676,722 downwards.
GGTATTTCTGTTCTAAATTGGCCCGCCAACTCCCCTGACCTTAGCCCCATAGAAAATCTGTGGGGTATTGTGAAAAGGAAGATGCAGAATGCCAGACCCAAAAAGGCAGAAGAGTTGAAGGCCACTATCAGAGCAACCTGGGCTCTCATAACACCTGAGCAGTGCCAGAAACTCATGGACTCCATGCCACGCCGCATTAACGCAGTAATTGAGGCAAAAGGAGCTCCAACCAAGTATTGAGTATTGTACATGCTCATATTTTTCATTTTCATACTTTTCAGTTGGCCAACATTTCTAAAAATCCCTTTTTTGTATTAGCCTTAAGTAATATTCTAATTTTGTGACACACGGAATTTTGGATTTTCATTTGTTGCCACTTCAAATCATCAAAATTAAATGAAATAAACATTTGAATGCATCAGTCTGTGTGCAATGAATAAATATAATGTACAAGTTACACCTTTTGAATGCAATTACTGAAATAAATCAAGTTTTTCAAAATATTCTAATTTACTGGCTTTTACCTTTATATATATATATATATATATATATATATATATATACCGTATATTACCAAATAGTAGCCCAGGCGTTTATTTCACAAAATCGATTTTGGGGCACAGGCGTTTAAAAGAAGCAGGCGGTTATTTGCACAAGGCTTTTATTTATTTTTGCACCAGCCTGCACCAGGCCATTATTTTTTTTTCGTACAAAAAACTTTAAATGTAAAAGCTATTATAAACATACAAACAAAAAAAAACAAGAGATCAATATGAGGTAGGCTATCAAAAGACAAGAGAACAACAAGGCCTCAACATGGCAGTAGTGCCACAATTGTCAAATAGAATACCAATACTAAAAATAAATAAACTTTTTAAATAAAGCAGCCTACCGGGAAAAATACAATTTTGGTACCAAGTACTCAAGTATAAAATCCACCATCAAAACAGAACAATAATACTGTCACTTAAATTGTCATGTCTGTGTAATCATGTTTTGTTTTAGTCATGTTTTGTTTTGTTTAGTTATTGGACTCTTTAGTTTCTGGTTTTTCACTCCCTTGTCTTGTTTCCATGATTACCCATTAGGTTCACCTGTTCCACGTTTGGACTCATTGTGCACTCTTGTTTGTCACCATAGCAACCCATTAGTTTTCACCTGTCACGTCACGCACCTGTTTCACGTTTTGAGTCATGCACCTGTTTTCGTTAATCATGTCTGTAGTATTTAAGTTCATTGTTTTCAGTTTGTTTTTCTGGTGACATCCCACATTTATGATTCTGCACACTCTCCACACACCCTTATGACCCTTGCTGCTCTTTTTTCATGCCGGTTCCATGCCAAGTAAGTTTTTGTTTATTAAGCCACAGTTAGTGTTTTTTGTTGTTCATAGTTTCTGCCTTTGTGCAAGTATTTGTTTTCATAGCCAAGTTGTTTCTCCGCCACTGTGCGCGCTTTTCGTTTCCTTTTTTTTGTAGTTATAGTGTTTAAATAAATCATGCCACGTATGGTCCAAATCTTTTGCACCTCGGGAGAACAAACCTAGCCATAGTCCAAGTCTTGACATAAATAAAATAAAGGCTACAGTACTCCAAGTTTTAAATAAAGCAGCATACAGGAAAAAATAAAATGATGGTACCAAGTACTCTATAAAACCATCAAAACAATAATACTGCAGCAAACGCAACCCCAGTAGCATTTTAATCCAAATTATGCAAATAATAGCCCATGGGCGACTACTTGGACATAGACGGTTATTAGGAAGAGGCGGTTAATTGACAAAATGGGGTCAGACCCCGGGCGGCTATTAGGACATGGGCGGTTATTTGCCCAAGGGCGTTTATTTGGTAATATACGGTATACATATATATGTATATATCCTGAAAATATGCAAACAAAACTGTGTTTAGATAATTGATACTTCAAACTTGCATAAATAAATATTAAGGAATATAACATAACTTGGCTTCTGAGAGCTTCAAAATGTAATGAATAAAATGCTAAAGTTGTTGATAAACAAGCAATTATTTTAATAATTAAATATGGTCATTTTAAATGAATTATTATGATAATTAAAAATTAAATTAATTATTTCAAATATGTTTATTTTAATGTAAAATTCTTCTTCTTCTAACCTAAAAAATACAAATAAAAATACAATTAATTTTGATGTTTTTAGCAAAATATAGTAAAAATGTATTTAGTTTTTGTTTTTTTTTAATTAATAAATACATGTATTTTTAGGTAAGATAAACATAATACAATGTATCTCTAGTCTGGATGATTTAGTTCTTGTCACCCTGTTGTCCTCCCGTCCTGAAAAAAGGCTGTCCTCACTCAGGTCCGCATGGAGCTGGAGGGGGCGTGGCCTCCAGACTCGGCTGAAAATCGGGAGATTTTCGGGAGAATATTTGTCCCGGGAGGTTTTCGGGAGAGGCGCTGAATTTCGGGAGTCTCCCGGAAAATTCGGGAGGGTTGGCAAGTATGGCTCTTCCATATCAATAGGTGGTAGCTAATTGCGTTGTAGATGTCGGAAACAGCGGGAGGCAGTGTGCAGGTAAAAAGGTGTCTAATGCTTAAACCAAAAATAAAGAAAAGGTGAGTGCCCCTAAGAAAAGGTATTGAAGCTTAGGGAAGGCTATGCAGAACCAAACTAAAACTGAACTGGCTACAAAGTAAACAAAAACAAAATGCTGGACGACAGCAAAGACTTACTGTGGAGCAAAGACAGCATCCACAAAGTACATCGGAGCATGACATGACAATCAACAATGTCCCCACAAAGAAGGATGAAAATCACTTAAATAGTCTTGATTGTTAAAACATAACTTGGCTTCTGAGAGCTTCAAAATGTAATGAATAAAATGCTAAAGTTGTTGATAAACAAGCAATTATTTTAATAATTAAATATGGTCATTTTAAATGAATTATTATGATAATATAAAATTAAATTAATTATTTCAAATATGTTTGTTTTAATGTATAATTCTATGGCTGGATGTAATAAGGAGTCAGAAAAAATACAAATAAAAATACAATTATTTTTGATGTTTTTAGCAAAATATAGTAAAAATGTATTTAGTTTATTTTTATTTTTATTAATAAATATATTTATTTTTAGGTAAGATAAACATAATACAATGTATCTCTAGTCTGGATGATTTAGTTCTTGTCACCCTGTTGTCCTCCCGTCCTGAAAAAAGGCTGTCCTCACTCAGGTCCGCATGAAGCTGGAGGGGGCGTGGCCTCCAGACTCGGCTGAAAATCGGGAGATTTTCGGGAGAATATTTGTCCCGGGAGGTTTTCGGGAGAGGCGCTGAATTTCGGGAGTCTCCCGGAAAATTCGGGAGGGTTGGCAAGTATGGCTCTTCCATATCAATAGGTGGTAGCTAATTGCGTTGTAGATGTCGGAAACAGCGGGAGGCAGTGTGCAGTTAAAAAGGTGTCTAATGCTTAAACCAAAAATAAAGAAAAGGTGAGTGCCCCTAAGAAAAGGTATTGAAGCTTAGGGAAGGCTATGCAGAACCAAACTAAAACTGAACTGGCTACAAAGTAAACAAAAACAAAATGCTGGACGACAGCAAAGACTTACTGTGGAGCAAAGACAGCATCCACAAAGTACATCGGAGCATGACATGACAATCAACAATGTCCCCACAAAGAAGGATGAAAATCACTTAAATAGTCTTGATTGTTAAAACATAACTTGGCTTCTGAGAGCTTCAAAATGTAATGAATAAAATGCTAAAGTTGTTGATAAACAAGCAATTATTTTAATAATTAAATATGGTCATTTTAAATGAATTATTATGATAATTTAAAATTAAATTAATTATTTCAAATATGTTTATTTTAATGTATAATTCTATGGCTGGATGTAATAAGGAGTCAGAAAAAATACAAATAAAAATACAATTAATTTTGATGTTTTTAGCGAAATATAGTAAAAATGTATTTTTTTTATTTTTTTTTTTTATTAATAAATATATTTATTTTTAGGTAAGATAAACATAATACAATGTATCTCTAGTCTGGATGATTTATTTCTTGTCACCCTGTTGTCCTCCCGTGCTGAAAAAAGGCTGTCCTCACTCAGGTCCGCATGGAGCTGGAGGGGGCGTGGCCTCCAGACTCGGCTGAAAATCGGGAGATTTTCGGGAGAATATTTGTCCCGGGAGGTTTTCGGGAGAGGCGCTGAATTTCGGGAGTCTCCCGGAAAATTCGGGAGGGTTGGCAAGTATGGCTCTTCCATATCAATAGGTGGTAGCTAATTGCGTTGTAGATGTCGGAAACAGCGTTAGGCAGTGTGCAGGTAAAAAGGTGTCTAATGCTTAAACCAAAAATAAAGAAAAGGTGAGTGCCCCTAAAAAAAGGTATTGAAGCTTAGGGAAGACTATGCAGAACGAAACTAAAACTGAACTGGCTACAAAGTAAACAAAAACAAAATGCTGGACGACAGCAAAGACTTACTGTGGAGCAAAGACAGCATCCACAAAGTACATCGGAGAATGACATGACAATCAACAATGTCCCCACAAAGAAGGATGAAAATCACTTAAATAGTCTTGATTGTTAAAACATAACTTGGCTTCTGAGAGCTTCAAAATGTAATGAATAAAATGCTTCAGTTGTTGATAAACAAGCAATTATTTTAATAATTAAATATGGTCATTTTAAATGAATTATTATGATCATTTAAAATTAAATTAATTATTTCAAATATGTTTTTTTTAACGTATAATTCTATGGCTGGATGTAATAAGGAGTCAGAAAAAATACAAATAAAAATACAATTAATTTTGATGTTTTTAGCAAAATATAGTAAAAATGTATTTATTTTTTTTAATTTTTTTTTATTAATAAATATATTTATTTTTAGGTAAGATAAACATAATGCAATTTATCTCTAGTCTGGATGATTTAGTTCTTGTCACCCTGAAAAAAGGCTGTCCTCACTCAGGTCCGCATGGAGCTGGAGGGGGCGTGGCCTCCAGACTCGGCTGAAAATCGGGAGATTTTCGGGAGAATATTTGTCCGGGGAGGTTTTCGGGAGAGGCGCTGAATTTCGGGAGTCTCCCGGAAAATTCGGGAGGGTTGGCAAGTATGGCTCTTCCATATCAATAGGTGGTAGCTAATTGTGTTGTAGATGTCGGAAACAGCGGGAGGCAGTGTGCAGGTAAAAAGGTGTCTAATGCTTAAACCAAAAAATAAAGAAAAGGTGAGTGCCCCTAAGAAAAGGTATTGAAGCTTAGGGAAGGCTATGCAGAACCAAACTAAAACTGAACTGGCTACAAAGTAAAAAAAAAAAAAAAAATGCTGGACGACAGCAAAGACTTACTGTGGAGCAAAGACAGCATCCACAAGCATGACAATCAACAATGTCCCCACAAAGAAGGATGAAAATCACTTAAATAGTCTTGATTGTTAAAACAAAGTAGATGCAGGAAAATATCACTCAAAGGAAGACATGAAACTGCTACAGGAAAATACCAAAAAAAAGAGAAAAAGCCACCAAAATAGGAGCGCAAGACAAGAACTGAAACACTACACACAGGAAAACAGCAAAAAAGTCCAAATAAGTCAGGGGGTGATGTGACAGGTGGTGACAGTACACCTACTTTGAGACAAGAGCTATATTGATGCATGCTTGGTTATGCTTTAAAGTCATATTCAACAATTGCGACGACGACTTTTTACTGTCAACTGAGTTTCGTTTTTTTAATGATTTCTGCTGGTGAAAAAAACAATGAAACAATGAAAAAAATGTGCCTCGGCTCAAAAAAGGTTGAAAAACACTGCATTAGAGGACGGTAAGACCGACCACAGAAGTAACACACAATTACAAACACTCCAGTCAAAAGTGTTCTTCGGGTGAATAGGATGTTATATTTATATAGCGCTTTTTCTCTAGTGACTCAAAGCGCTTTACATAGTTACATTTAAAGGGGAACATTATCACAATTTCAGAAGGGTTAAAACCATTAAAAAATCAGTTCCCAGTGGCTTATTTTATTTTTCGAAGTTTTTTTCAAAATTTTACCCATCACGCAATATCCCTAAAAAAAGCTTCAAAGTGCCTGATTTTAACCACCCGTCCATTTTCCTGTGACGTCACTTAGTGAAGCCAACACAAACAAACATGGCGGAAAGAACAGCAAGCTATAGCGACATTAGCTCGGATTCAGACTCGGATTTCAGCGGCTTAAGCGATTCAACATTATGCATGTATTGAAACGCATGGTTGTATTGTGGAGGCAGGTAGCGAAAACGAAATTGAAGAAGAAACTGAAGCTATTGAGCCATATCGGTTTGAACCGTATGCAAGCGAAACCCACGAAAACGACACGACAGCCAGCGACACGGGAGAAAGCGAGGACGAATTCGGCGATCGCCTTCTCACCAACGATTGGTATGTGTTTGTTTGGCATTAAAGGAAACTAACAACTATGAACTAGGTTTACAGCATATGAAATACATTTGGCAACAACATGCACTTTGAGAGTGCAAACAGCCCAATTTTCATCAATTAATATATTCTGTAGACATACCCTCATCCGCGCTCTTTTCCTGAAAGCTGATCTGTCCAGTTTTGGAGTTGATGTCAGCAGGCCAGGGAAGCTAGGGTCGATAGGGGGTTTAGCTCGCTCGTCTGCGGGAACAAACTGCCGCCATCGCTTGCCGTGCTACCGAGGTCCTTTGTCCCTGAATTGCTCACACACTCCGGCAGATTCAATGGGGGTCTGGCGGCAGATTTCTTTGACTTTATGGTTGGAAATGCATCTGCTTTGAGTGTCGCAGGATATCCACACATTCTTGCCATCTCTGTCGTAGCATAGCTTTCGTCGGTAAAGTGTGCGGAACAAACGACTGACCATTTCGTCGGCTTTCCCCACAGCCGCGTATTTTGAACAAATTTCGTCCAATTTCTTGCCACTTTGGCATCTTTGGGCCACTGGTGCAACTTGAATTCCGTCCCCGTTCGTGTTGTTACACCCTCCGACAACACACCGACGAGGCATGATGTCTCCGAGGTACGGAAAACAGTCGAAAAAAACGGAAAATAACAGAGCTGATTTGACTCGGTGTTTGAGAAAATGGGCTGTCTGCATTTAAATGTTTTTAAGCTAAATTATTGGTAAACACAGTTTATGTATAATAATTTACGTAAAACCGCGAGTAATAAATAAAATGTTCATCAATTAATATATTCTGTAGACATACCCTCATCCGCTCTCTTTTCCTGAAAGCTGATCCGTCCAGTTTTGGAGTTGATGTCAGCATCTGCTTTTGAGTGTCGCAGGATATCCACACATTCTTGCCATCTCTGTCGTAGCATAGCTTTCGTCGGTAAAGTGTGCGGAACAAACGTCCAATTTCTTGCCACTTTGGCATCTTTGGGCCACTGGTGCAACTTGAATCCGTCCCTGTTCGTGTTGTTACACCCTCCGACAACACACCATTTCAGGGCTGTCTGCATTTTAAATGGTTTTAAGCTAAATTATTGGTAAACACAGTAATGAATAAAGTTTTCATCAATTAATATATTCTGTAGACATACCCTCATCCGCTCTCTTTTCCTGAAAGATGTCAGGGCTTGGTAAAAGGATAGGACTCAGATGCAGAGTAGGGAACTTAGACAGGCTTTTATTTTGACAGCTTCCTTTTCACCTCCAAAGTCAAGGATTACAATATCTATTTATCCAAAAACTAACCGGCAAAAAAGGTTCCAAAAAATAGGAACAACCAAAATTCGCTCCGAACGGAGGAAAACACAAAAGCAAAAACGAACTATAATTAATAAATGCTATAAAATGTATAAACAAAAAACGCTCCAACAGGAGGAAGAAACAACAACTATGAAAAATTCTATACTATCTAATCTAATAAAGAATTTAAAAAAAATTGTCACTCAAAAATGTGAGGAAAGAATGAAAAATAACTGAAACTTACCACTTTGGCTGAATAAACTAAATAACACAAAATCACTCTGCTGAGGAGGAAGAAAGGAAAACTCAAAATAGCAACGAAGGGATTCAGAATCAAAGAATTTAATCACAAGACGAGGCAAGGCATGGACATGGGCACGGATGCTAGAGAGCACGAATAAACGAAACAATCTGGCACAGAACAAAGGAAGGAGTGGGCTTATAGGACACATGAGGGTAATAGGGAACAGGTGGAAACAATTAGGGAATCGGGATGACGTCAGACTGATGACACAAAAGGAAGGGCAAGTGACCTGAAACGAGAGGAGAGTTACTTTTCAAACTAAAACATGCACATCGCAAGACAGAAAAAACCAAGACAAGACATCCCTCACCGCGGTGTGACAAAAGCTGATCCGTCCAGTTTTGGAGTTGATATCCACACATTCGCAGGATATCCACACATTCTTGCCATCTCTGTCGTAGCATAGCTTTCGTCGGTAAAGTGTGCGGAACAAACGACTGACCATTTCGTCGGCTTTCCCCACAGCCGCGTATTTTGAACAGATTTCGTCCAATTTCTTGCCACTTTGGCATCTTTGGGCCACTGGTGCAACTTGAATCCGTCCCTGTTCGTGTTGTTACACCCTCCGACAACACACCGACGAGGCATGATGTCTCCAAGGTACGGAAAACAGTCGAAAAAACGAAAAATAACAGAGCTGATTTGACTCGGTGTTTGAGAAAATGGGCTGTCTGCATTTAAATGTTTTTAAGCTAAATTATTGGTAAACACAGTTTATGTATAATAATTTACGTAAAACCGCGAGTAATAAATAAAATGTTCATCAATTAATATATTCTGTAGACATACCCTCATCCGCTCTCTTTTCCTGAAAGCTGATCCGTCCAGTTTTGGAGTTGATGTCAGCATCTGCTTTTGAGTGTCGCAGGATATCCACACATTCTTGCCATCTCTGTCGTAGCATAGCTTTCGTCGGTAAAGTGTGCGGAACAAACGTCCAATTTCTTGCCACTTTGGCATCTTTGGGCCACTGGTGCAACTTGAATCCGTCCCTGTTCGTGTTGTTACACCCTCCGACAACACACCATTTCAGGGCTGTCTGCATTTAAATGTTTTTAAGCTAAATTATTGGTAAACACAGTAATGAATAAAGTTTTCATCAATTAATATATTCTGTAGACATACCCTCATCCGCTCTCTTTTCCTGAAAGATGTCAGGGCTTGGTAAAAGGATAGGACTCAGATGCAGAGTAGGGAACTTAGACAGGCTTTTATTTTGACAGCTTCCTTTTCACCTCCAAAGTCAAGGATTACAATATCTATTTATCCAAAAACTAACCGGCAAAAAAGGTTCCAAAAAATAGGAACAACCAAAATTCGCTCCGAACGGAGGAAAACACAAAAGCAAAAAGGAACTATAATTAATAAATGCTATAAAATGTATAAACAAAAAACGCTCCAACAGGAGGAAGAAACAACAACTATGAAAAATTCTATACTATCTAATCTAATAAAGTATTAAAAAAAATAATTGTCACTCAAAAATGTGAGGAAAGAATGAAAAATAACTGAAACTTACCACTTTGGCTGAATAAACTAAATAACACAAAATCACTCTGCTGAGGAGGAAGAAAGGAAAACTCAAAATAGCAACGAAGGGATTCAGAATCAAAGAATTTAATCACAAGACGAGGCAAGACAAGGCATGGACATGGGCATGGAAGCTAGAGAGCACGAATAAACGAAACAATCTGGCACAGAACAAAGGAAGGAGTGGGCTTATAAGACACATGAGGGTAATAGGGAACAGGTGGAAACAATTAGAGAATCGGGATGACGTCAGACTGATGACACAAAAGGAAGGGTGCAAGTGACCTGAAACGAGAGGAGAGTTACTTTTCAAACTAAAACATGCACATCACAAGACAGAAAAAACCAAGACAAGACATCCCTCACCGCGGTGTGACAAAAGCTGATCCGTCCAGTTTTGGAGTTGATATCCACACATTCTTGCCATCTCTGTCGTGGCATAGCTTTCGTCGGTAAAGTGTGCGGAACAAACGACTGACCATTTCGTCGGCTTTCCCCACAGCCGCGTATTTTGAACAAATTTCGTCCAATTTCTTGCCACTTTGGCATCTTTGGGCCACTGGTGCAACTTGAATCCGTCCCTGTTCGTGTTGTTACACCCTCTGACAACACACCATTTCAGGGCTGTCTGCATTTTAAATGTTTTTAAGCTAAATTATTGGTAAACACAGTAATGAATAAAGTTTTCATCAATTAATATATTCTGTAGACATACCCTCATCCGCTCTCTTTTCCTGAAAGATGTCAGGGCTTGGTAAAAGGATAGGACTCAGATGCAGAGTAGGGAACTTAGACAGGCTTTTATTTTGACAGCTTCCTTTTCACCTCCAAAGTCAAGGATTACAATATCTATTTATCCAAAAACTAACCGGCAAAAAAGGTTCCAAAAAATAGGAACAACCAAAATTCGCTCCGAACGGAGGAAAACACAAAAGCAAAAACGAACTATAATTAATAAATGCTATAAAATGTATAAACAAAAAACGCTCCAACAGGAGGAAGAAACAACAACTATGAAAAATTCTATACTATCTAATCTAATAAAGTATTAAAAAAAATTGTCACTCAAAAATGTGAGGAAAGAATGAAAAATAACTGAAACTTACCACTTTGGCTGAATAAACTAAATAACACAAAATCACTCTGCTGAGGAGGAAGAAAGGAAAACTCAAAATAGCAACGAAGGGATTCAGAATCAAAGAATTTATTCACAAGACGAGGCAAGGCATGGACATGGGCATGGAAGCTAGAGAGCACGAATAAACGAAACAATCTGGCACAGAACAAAGGAAGGAGTGGGCTTATAAGACACATGAGGGTAATAGGGAACAGGTGGAAACAATTAGGGAATCGGGATGACGTCAGACTGATGACACAAAAGGAAGGGTGCAAGTGACCTGAAACGAGAGGAGAGTTACTTTTCAAACTAAAACATGCACATCACAAGACAGAAAAAACCAAGACAAGACATCCCTCACCGTGGTGTGACAAAAGCTGTATTTAGCTTATTATAAAATATATATAATAATAAATATGCTGGCCAAAGCCAGCATATTTATTCTGCACTCACGGAGAAGACGTTTAGGGAAAGTTAGTGCTGCGTTTCAAAGCACTAAAATTGCTACAATAATCTCTCATGTGCAGGAAAAAAGGCCACAAAGGACAAAGCGCTGGCCAAGTGAGCAGAGCGAATGTTTATATAAACTATGCACGCATTCCAAATGATGTTTGCAGTGCTGGAGTGACCCCACTCATTCCCTCCAAACAATGGCCGACGTATGGAGATTTCCGTCGTAAAAACACTGGTCTTTGTTTCCCGTGGTTCCCGCGGCGAGTGAGGAGGTCTAAACCACAGCGAGTCCGCCTCAAGCATGCGGTCCCTTCAGTTCTTCCATCCGCCAGCTTGTCCACGTGGTCCTCGTCTCCCCGCACGGGGGGGATTGTCCCGCTCTTCTGCAGGCCAGCTCCGGTTATTATCCGAGTGGAGACCCGATGCTCTGCCTCTGTGGTCTTGGAAATCTTCCCGGACATTTGTGATTCATCGTGGAGTTTGCGTGTTGCGTTTGTTCAATCGACCATCCTTAACAATCTGATGATGATGCTTCCACGCCCCCCAAAAAAATACCCCATCCACATAAAACTGGATGAAGTTTGCAATTCCGGTAGGAATCGCGTGTGAATGCCCTAAACAACCGATATGTGAGTGGAACTGAAATGCTTGAATGTCCAGGGTGAGTGGAGTGTGTGGATGTTGGAACGGTTCAAATCGGTTGAGAAATGTGGAATATGGAGAGGTTTGTATACTGCCCATTCATTTTCAATGGGGGATAATTCCGGGTAATCAGGGAAATTTCAGGGAACACGCTGGCTTGAATGTCCAGGGTGAGTGGAGTGTGTGGATGTTGGAACTGTTCAAATCAGTTGAGAAATGTGGGATATGGAGAGGTTTGTACATTGCCCGTTCATTTTTAACAGGGGTAAATTCCTGGTAATCAGGGAAATTTTAGGGAACATGCTGGCTTGAATGTCCAGAGTAAGCGGAGTGTGTGGATGTTGGAACGGTTCAAATCGGTTGAGAAATGTGGGATATGGAGAGATTTGTATTTTGCCCATTAATTTTTAACGGTGGGAAATTCCTGGTAATCAGGGAAATTTTAGGGAACACGCTAGATTGAATATCCAGGGTGAGTGGAGTGTGTAGATGTTAGAACGGTTCAAATCGGTTGAGAAATGTGGGATATGGAGAGGTTTGTATATTGCCCATTCATTTTTAACGGGGGAAAATTCCTGGTAATTCCAGGTAATCAGGGAAATTTCAGGGAACACACTGTATTGAATGTCCAGGGTGAGTGGAGTGTGTAGATGTTGGAACGGTTCAAATCGGTTAAGAAATGTGGGATATGGAGAGGTTTGTATATTGCCCATTCATTTTTAACGGGGGGAAATTCCTGGTAATTCTGGGTAATCAGGGAAATTTTAGGAAACACACTGGATTGGATGTCCAGGGTGAGTGGAGTGTGTGGATGTTGGAACGGTTCAAATCGGTTGAGAAATGTGGGATATGGAGAGGTTTGTATATTGCCCATTCATTTTTAATGGCGGGAAATTCCTGGTAATTCCGGGTAATCAGGGAAATTTTGGGGGAACACGCTGGCTTGAATGTCCAGGGTGAGTGGAGTGTGTGGTTGTTGGAACGGTTCAAATCGGTTGAGAAATGTGGGATATGGAGAGGTTTGTACATTGCCCGTTCATTTTTAACGGGGAAAATTCCTGGTAATTCCGGGTAATCAGGGAAATTTTAGGGAACATGCTGGCTTGAATGTCCAGGGTGAGTGGAGTGTGTAGATGTTGGAACGGTTCAAATCGGTTGAGAAATGTGGGATATGGAGAGGTTTGTACATTGCCCGTTCATTTTTAACGGGGGGAAATTCCTGGTAATCAGGGACATTTTAGGGAACATGCTGGCTTGAATGTCCAGGGTGAGTGGAGGGTGTGGATGTTGGAACGGTTCAAATCAGTTAAGAAATGTGGGATATGGAGAGGTTTGTATTTTGCCCATTCATTTTTAATGGGGGGGGGGGGGATTCCTGGTAGTTCCAAGTAATCAGGGAACATGCTGGCGTGAAGGTAAAAACAGTAGAAAAATGTAGACTGTGAAAACTTTCCAGGAAGAGGTGAAGAGTTGGGCTTTGGAAAACAGGGAATTCTGGGAATTCCTGGAATTTTTTTCAACTTGGAAAATTGATTTTCCAAGGTGGAACGGTTCGGATCAGTTTAGAAATGTGGGAGTTGTGCAAGTTCCAAAAAAATGTCCCATTTTTTTTCAATGGGAAAATGTCCTGGAAAACTGGGAAATCTGGGTAATGTGGGATTTTTTTTTTTTTACTTTTTTTTTTTTTTAAGGATTCTTGGTCAAGCCGAAAGTTTTGATACTCGAACAGTTCCGATCGGATGAAAACGTTGGGCAAATAATAATAATAATAATTAAAGCTGCAAGCAGCATTGGTCAGGCCCAGCATATTTGGCAGGTGCTAGTCCTAAGTGTCCCAATACTTTTGTCCAGTTTTAGTAGTAAGTGTCCCAATACTTTTGTCAAGTTGAAGTCCTAAGTGTCCCAATACATTTGTCAAGTTTTAATCCTAAGTGTCCCAATACTTTTGTCCAGTTTTAGTCCTAAGTGTCCCAAAACATTTGTCCCAAAACATTTGTCCAGTTTTAGTCCTAAGTGTCCCAATACTTTTGTCCAGTTTTAGTCCTAAGTGTCCCAAAACATTTGTCCCAAAACATTTGTCCAGTTTTAGTCCTAAGTGTCCCAATACTTTTGTCCAGTTTTAGTCCTAAGTGTCCCAAAACATTTGTCCCAAAACATTTGTCCAGTTTTAGTCCTAAGTGTCCCAATACTTTTGTCCAGTTTTAGTCCTAAGTGTCCCAAAACATTTGTCCCAAAACATTTGTCCAGTTTTAGTCCTAAGGGTCCCAATACTTTTGTCCAGTTTTAGTCCTAAGTGTCCCAAAACATTTGTCCCAAAACATTTGTCCAGTTTTAGTCCTAAGTGTCCCAATACTTTTGTCCAGTTTTAGTCCTAAGTGTCCCAAAACATTTGTCCCAAAACATTTGTCCAGTTTTAGTCCTAAGTGTCCCAATACTTTTGTCCAGTTTTAGTCCTAAGTGTCCCAAAACATTTGTCCCAAAACATTTGTCCAGTTTTAGTCCTAAGTGTCCCAATACTTTTGTCCAGTTTTAGTCCTAAGTGTCCCAAAACATTTGTCCCAAAACATTTGTCCAGTTTTAGTCCTAAGTGTCCCAATACTTTTGTCCAGTGGTAGTTCTATGTGTCCCAATACTTTTGTCAAGTTTTAGTCCCAAGTGGCCCAATACTTTTGTCAAGTTTTAGTCCTAAGTGTCCCAATACTTTTGTCCAGTGGTAGTTCTATGTGTCCCAATACTTTTGTCAAGTTTTAGTCCCAAGTGGCCCAATACTTTTGTCAAGTTTTAGTCCTAAGTGTCCCAATACTTTTGTCCAGTGGTAATCCGAAGTGTCCCAATATTTATGTCAAGTTGTAGTCAAGTGTCCCAATACTTTTGTCAAGTTCTAGTCCCAAGTGGCCCAAAACTTTTGTCAAGTTTTAGTCCCAAGTGTCCCAATACTTTTGTCCGGTGGTAGTCATAAGTGTCCCAATACTTTTGTCCAGTTTTAGTCCTAAGTGTCCCAAAACATTTGTCCCAAAACATTTGTCCAGTTTTAGTCCTAAGTGTCCCAATACTTTTGTCCAGTTTTAGTCCTAAGTGTCCCAAAACATTTGTCCCAAAACATTTGTCCAGTTTTAGTCCTAAGTGTCCCAATACCTTTGTCCAGTTTTAGTCCTAAGTGTCCCAAAACATTTGTCCCAAAACATTTGTCCAGTTTTAGTCCTAAGTGTCCCAATACTTTTGTCCAGTTTTAGTCCTAAGTGTCCCAAAACATTTGTCCCAAAACATTTGTCCAGTTTTAGTCCTAAGTGTCCCAATACTTTTGTCCAGTGGTAGTTCTATGTGTCCCAATACTTTTGTCAAGTTTTAGTCCCAAGTGGCCCAATACTTTTGTCAAGTTTTAGTCCTAAGTGTCCCAATACTTTTGTCCAGTGGTAGTTCTATGTGTCCCAATACTTTTGTCAAGTTTTAGTCCCAAGTGGCCCAATACTTTTGTCAAGTTTTAGTCCTAAGTGTCCCAATACTTTTGTCCAGTGGTAATCCGAAGTGTCCCAATATTTATGTCAAGTTGTAGTCAAGTGTCCCAATACTTTTGTCAAGTTCTAGTCCCAAGTGGCCCAAAACTTTTGTCAAGTTTTAGTCCCAAGTGTCCCAATACTTTTGTCCGGTGGTAGTCATAAGTGTCCCAATACTTTTGTCCAGTTTTAGTCCTAAGTGTCCCAAAACATTTGTCCCAAAACATTTGTCCAGTTTTAGTCCTAAGTGTCCCAATACTTTTGTCCAGTTTTAGTCCTAAGTGTCCCAAAACATTTGTCCAGTTTTAGTCCTAAGTGTCCCAATACTTTTGTCCAGTTTTAGTCCTAAGTGTCCCAAAACATTTGTCCCAAAACATTTGTCCAGTTTTAGTCCTAAGTGTCCCAATACTTTTGTCCAGTTTTAGTCCTAAGTGTCCCAAAACATTTGTCCCAAAACATTTGTCCAGTTTTAGTCCTAAGTGTCCCAATACTTTTGTCCAGTTTTAGTCCTAAGTGTCCCAAAACATTTGTCCCAAAACGTTTGTCCAGTTTTAGTCCTAAGTGTCCCAATACTTTTGTCCAGTTTTAGTCCTAAGTGTCACAAAACATTTGTCCCAAAACATTTGTCCAGTTTTAGTCCTAAGTGTCCCAATACTTTTGTCCAGTTTTAGTCCTAAGTGTCCCAAAACATTTGTCCCAAAACATTTGTCCAGTTTTAGTCCTAAGTGTCCCAATACTTTTGTACAGTTTTAGTCCTAAGTGTCCCAAAACATTTGTCCCAAAACATTTGTCCAGTTTTAGTCCTAAGTGTCCCAATACTTTTGTCCAGTTTTAGTCCTAAGTGTCCCAAAACATTTGTCCCAAAACATTTGTCCAGTTTTAGTCCTAAGTGTCCCAATACTTTTGTCCAGTTTTAGTCCTAAGTGTCCCAAAACATTTGTCCAGTTTTAGTCCTAAGTGTCCCAATACTTTTGTCCAGTTTTAGTCCTAAGTGTCCCAAAACATTTGTCCCAAAACATTTGTCCAGTTTTAGTCCTAAGTGTCCCAATACTTTTGTCCAGTTTTAGTCCTAAGTGTCCCAAAACATTTGTCCCAAAACATTTGTCCAGTTTTAGTCCTAAGTGTCCCAATACTTTTGTCCAGTTTTAGTCCTAAGTGTCCCAAAACATTTGTCCCAAAACATTTGTCCAGTTTTAGTCCTAAGTGTCCCAATACTTTTGTCCAGTTTTAGTCCTAAGTGTCCCAAAACATTTGTCCCAAAACATTTGTCCAGTTTTAGTCCTAAGTGTCCCAATACTTTTGTCCAGTTTTAGTCCTAAGTGTCCCAAAACATTTGTCCAGTTTTAGTCCTAAGTGTCCCAATACTTTTGTCCAGTTTTAGTCCTAAGTGTCCCAAAACATTTGTCCCAAAACATTTGTCCAGTTTTAGTCCTAAGTGTCCCAATACTTTTGTCCAGTTTTAGTCCTAAGTGTCCCAAAACATTTGTCCCAAAACATTTGTCCAGTTTTAGTCCTAATTGTCCCAATACTTTTGTCCAGTGGTAATCCGAAGTGTCCCAATATTTATGTCAAGTTGTAGTCAAGTGTCCCAATACTTTTGTCAAGTTTTAGTCCCAAGTGGCCCAAAACTTTTGTCAAGTTTTAGTCCCAATTGTCCCAATACTTTTGTCCAGTTTTAGTCCTAAGTGTCCCAATACTTTTGTCCAGTGGTAGTTCTATGTGTCCCAATACTTTTGTCAAGTTTTAGTCCCAAGTGGCCCAATACTTTTGTCAAGTTTTAGTCCTAAGTGTCCCAATACTTTTGTCCAGTGGTAATCCGAAGTGTCCCAATATTTATGTCAAGTTGTAGTCAAGTGTCCCAATACTTTTGTCAAGTTTTAGTCCCAAGTGGCCCAAAACTTTTGTCAAGTTTTAGTCCCAAGTGGCCCAATACTTTTGTCCGGTGGTAGTCATAAGTGTCCCAATACTTTTGTCTAGTGTACCTACCTTGTCTGCATTGTGTAGGCACGCTGGTGCTTCCTGCTTTTAAGCAGCCATCTTACAAAAACAGCAGCGCAGCAGCAGCGGGTCTTTGAAGGGTCATAAAATCAAAACCGGAGCAGGTATTAAAACGCTGTTCTGTTATTTTATACACAAGGGTTTAATCTCTCTCCTCGCGCTCAGAGGAGATAGATTTTGAAGAAAGGTGACCGGTTTTTACAAAAATTTTGTTTTGAAGGGGGAATAGCAAACTTCCTTGTTGATTTTTGCTGGGGGTTGTCAATTTATGAAACGTAGGTCTAAATGAGACCTACATAGAGGTTTTTGTTTCATGTCTCTCCGACCTTCCCAGTGGGAGTTACAGGCAATTTTGTCAGTTTTTTTCATCCGAGGAGCAGTTTTTTGTGCATTTTATTAAAAAACAATTTTGAGATTTGGGGTTAGGTTTTTTTTTTTAGATCACAATTTTTGCCAGTCCTGATGTGTGTGTTCAGTTTTGGTGAGTTTTGAAGCATGTTAAAGGGGGTCAAATTACAGCTCAAAGAGGCAAAAGTGACTGTTTTTAGTACTTTTTTGTCTTGAAGGGGGAATTGCCAACTTCCTGTTGATTTTAGCCCGAGAATGTACCATCCTGAAATGTAGGTCTAATTAAGACCTACATAGAGAATTTTGTTTCATGTCTTTCCGACCTTCCTAGTGGGAGTTACAGGCAGTCTAGTTTTTTTTTTCCTAGGGGGCGCTAGAGCGCAATTTTGAGATTTGTGGTTCGGTTTTTTTAAAAAAAGGCAATTTTCGCAGGTCCTGATGTGTGGGTCAAATATGGTGAGTTTTGAAGCATGTTAAGTGGGTCAAATTACAGTTTAATGTGGCGGCGGAAGAATAAAGAATAAAGAATAAAACCTTACAAATTCAATAGGTCCTTATGTCCCATTGCATAAAGACTCCCAAAGGGAGTCCTTATGCAATGGGCCATGCGGGCCCTAATAATAATACAAATTAAAGCTGCAAGCAGCGTTGGTCGGGCCCGCGTATTTGGCAGGTGCTAGTCCTAAGTGTCCCAATACTTTTGTCTACTTTTAGTCTGAAGTGTCCCAAGACTTTTGTCTAGTGTACCTACCTTGTCTGCATTGTGTGGGCATGTTGGTGCTTCCTGCTTTTAAGCAGCCATCTTACAAAAACAGCAGCGCAGCATCATCAGCGCAGCGGTTCTTTGAAGGCTCATAAAATCAAAACCGGAGCAGTTAATTAAAAAGCGCTTCTGTTGTTGTAATCACAAGGGTTCAATGTCTCTCCTGTGTTAGTTTGAAGGCGAAACGACAAACGCGCTCAGAGGAGATAGATTTTGAAGAAAGGTGACCGGTTTTTACAAAAATTTTGTTTTGAAGGGGGAATAGCAAACTTCCTGTTGATTTTTGCTGGGGGTTGTCAGTTTATGAAATGTAGGTCTAAGTGAGACCTACATAGAGGTTTTTGTTTCATGTCTCTCCAACCTTCCCAGTGGGAGTTACAGGCAATTTTGTCAGTTTTTTTCATCCGAGGAGCAGTTTTTTGTGCGTTTTATTAAAAAAACAATTTTGAGATTTGGGGTTAGGTTTTTTTTTAGATCACAATTTTTGCCAGTCCTGATGTGTGTGTTCAGTTTGGTGAGTTTTGAAGCATGTTAAAGGGGGTCAAATTACAGCTCAAAGAGGCAAAAGTGACTGTTTTTAGTACTTTTTTGTCTTGAAGGGGGAATTGCCAACTTCCTGTTGATTTTAGCCCGAGAATGTACCGTCATGAAATGTAGGTCTAAGTCAGACCTACATAGAGGTTTTTGTTTCATGTCTCTTTGACCTTCCTAGTGGGAGTTACAGGCAGTCTAGTTTTTTTTTTTCCTAGGGGGCGCTAGAGCGCAATTTTGAGTTTTGGGTTCGGTTTTTTTGTTAAAAGGCAATTTTCGCAGGTCCTGATGTGTGGGTCAAATATGGTGAGTTTTGAAGCATGTTAAGTGGGTCAAATTACAGTTTAATGTGGCGGCGGAAGAATAAAGAATAAAGAATAAAACCTTATGTCCATGCGGGCCCTAATAATAATACAAATAAATAGGTGGTGTAGAATGTTCCATGAGTGAATGTTTGGACAGTCACACAATAAAGACTCTCCCTCCCTCCCTCCCCTGGAATATCTCCCCTGCGGTCCTGCTTCCCCTCATCTTCTCTTCATCACTTCCTTTGGTTTTGTGTGATTTCCCTTCATTTCCTCTATAGCGGGTAAATAAATCCCCATGTAACCAAAGACTTCTTTGGGCCGCTTGCTGCTTTGAGGCACTTAAACAAAAAAAACAAAAAAAGAATATTGGTTTTGGGCAACTGCAGCGACACGCAGCTGAAAGTGTGCGCTAAATCCTGCTGTGGTTGCCCGTGTGTGGTGGAACAAAGTTGCCCGTGTGAGGTGGAACAAAGTCCAGGGCCGGGGATCCGAAGTAATACTCCAGGCCTGTGTTTGTCACTTTGTTCCAGACTTCTTCAAATATCATCACATGTTCCAATGAGGAATAATGGGAATGTTGTTTCATGCGTTCTACGGTCTAACTGTCACCATCAGAGAAACTTTATTCATAATTGAAGTGTAAAAATAAGCTAAGTACTGTTAGCACTAGGACAAAAAAAGTAGATGTAAGAAAACTGTCAAACAAACTTAGAGAATATACGTGGGGATAAAAGTAGCCCAGCAGGCACAAGACATTAAAACAGCGTTGAGAACTTGTTGAATTAGGTCCTGATGTTGAGCAACGCAAATACAACGTTGAAACAACATGCTTTTTGACGACGTTTAATCAATGTCGGGTTCTGACGTTGATTTGACCGTTGAATTTTGGTCATTTCTCAACCAATATTCTACAACACAAATACAACGTTGAAACAACATGCTTCTTGACGACGTTTAATCAATGTTGGGTTCTGACGTGATTTGACCGTTGAATTTTGGTCATTTTCCAACCAATATTCTACAACACAAATACAACGTTGAAACAACATGCGTTTTGACTTTTAATCAATGTTGGGTTCTGATGTTGATTTGACCGTTGAAATTTGGTAAATTTTCAACCAATATTCTACAACACAAATACAACGTTGAAACAACATGCTTTTTGTCGACGTTTAATCAATGTTGGGTTCTGACGTTAAATTGACCTTTTAAAATGTAATCATCCTGCAACACAAATACAACGTTGAAACAACATGCTTTTTGACGACGTTTAATCAATGTCAGGTTCTGATGTTGATTTGACCATTGAATTTGAGTCATTTTCCAACCAATATTCTACAACACAAATATAATGTTGAAACAACATGCTTTTTGACAACGTTTATTCAATGTTGGGTTCTGATGTTAATTTGACCGTTGAAATTTGGTAAATTTTCAACCAATATTCTACAACACAAATACAACGTTGAAACAACATGCTTTTTGTCGACGTTTAATCAATGTTGGATTCTGACGTTGATTTGACATTGAATTTTGGTCATTTTCCAACCAATATTCTACAACACAAATACAACATTGAAACAACATGCTTTTTGATGATGTTTATACAATGTTGGGTTCTGACGTTAAATTGATCTTTTAAAATGTAATCATCCTGCAACACAAATACAACGTTGAAACAACATGCATTTTGACAACGTTTATTCAATGTTGGGTTCTGACGTTGATGTGATTGTTGAAATTTGGTCCTTTCCCAACCAATATTCTACCACACAAACACAACATTAAAACAACATGCTTTTGACAACGTTTAATCAATGTCGGGTTCTGACGTTGATTTGACCATTGAATTTTGGTCATTTCTCAACCAATATTCTACAACACAAATACAACGTTGAAACAACATGCTTTTTGACAACATTTAATCAATGTTGGGTTCTGACGTTGATTTGACCGTTGAATTATGGTCAATTTTCAACCGATATTCTACAACACAAATACAACGTTGAAACAACATGCTTTTTGACGACGTTTATTCAATATCAGGTTATGACATTGATTTGACCATTGAATGTTGGTAAATTTTCAACCAATATTCTACAACACAAATACAACGTTGAAACAACATGCTTTTTGACTTTTAATCAATGTTGGGTTCTGATGATGATTTGACCGATGAAATTTGGTAAATTTTCTACCAATATTCTACAACACAAATACAACGTTGAAACAACATGCTTTTTGTCGACGTTTAATCAATGTTGGGTTCTGACGTTGATTTGATTGTTGAATTTTAGTCATTTTCCATCCAATCTTCTACAACACAAATACAACGTTGAAACAACATGCTTTTTGTCAACGTTTAATCAATGTTGGGTTCTGATGTTGATTTGACCGTTGAAATTTGGTCATTTCCCAACCAATCTTCTACAACACAAATACAACATTGAAACAACATGCTTTTTGATGATGTTTATACAATGTTGGGTTCTGACGTTAAATTGACCTTTTAAAATGTAATCATCCTGCAACACAAATACAACGTTGAAACAACATGCTTTTTGACAACGTTTAATCAATGTTGGGTTCTGACGTTGATTTGATTGTTGAAATTTGGTCATTTCCCAACCAATATTCTACAACACAAACACAACATTGAAACAACATGCTTTTGACAACGTTTAATCAATGTTGGGTCCTTTGGCCATTGAATTTTGGTCATTTTCCAAACAATATTCTAAAACACACATACAACGTTGAAACAACATTCTTTTGATGACGTTAAATCAATGTCAGGTTGTGACGCTGATTTGGCCTTTAAAATTTGGTAAATTTTCAACCAATATTCTACAACACAAACACAACGTTGAAACAACATGCTTTTTGACAACGTTTATTCAATGTTGGGTTCTGACGTTGATTTGATTGTTGAAATTTGGTCATTTCCCAACCAATATTCTACAACGTTGAAACAACATGCTTTTTGATGATGTTTATTCAATATCAGGTTATGACATTGATTTGACCATTGAATGTTGGTCAATTTTCAACCAATATTCTACAACACAAATACAACATGCGTTTTGACGTTTAATCAACGTTGGGTTCTGATGTTGATTTGATCGTTGAAATTTGGTAAATTTTCAACCAATATTCTACAACACAAATACAACGTTGAAACAACATGCTTTTTGACAACGTTTAATCAATGTTGGGTTCTGACGTTGATTTGACTATGAATTTTGGTCATTTCTCAACCAATATTCTACAACACAAATAGAACGTTGAAACAACATAATTTTTGACAACGTTTAATCAATCTTAGGTTCTGATGTTGATTCGACCATTGAAATTTGGTCATTTTCCAACCAATATTCTACAACATATACAACGTTGAAACTTTTTGACAACGTTTATTCAATGTCGGGTTGTGACGTTGATTTGACCATTGAATTTTGGCCATTTCTCAACCAATATTCTACAACACAAACACAACGTTGAAACAACATGCTTTTTGACAACGTTTATTAGATGTTGGATTCTGACGTTGATTTGACCATTGAATTTTGGTCATTTCCCAACCAATATTCTTCAACCCAAATGCAACGTTAAAACAACATGCTTTTTGACAATGTTTTTTTAATGTTACTGTTCTGATGTTGATTAGACCATTGACATTTGGTCATTTCCCAACCAATATTCTACAACGTTGAAACAACACACTTTTTGATGACGTTTATTCAATATCAGGTTATGACATTGATTTGACCATTGAATGTTGGTCAATTTTAACCAATATTCTACAACACAAATACAACATTGACACAACATGCGTTTTGACGTTTAATCAATGTTGGGTTTTGATGTTGATTTGACCGTTGAAATTTGGTAAATTTTCAACCAATATTCTACAACACAAATACAACGTTGAAACAACATGCTTTTTGTCAACGTTTAATCAATGTTGGGTTCTGATGTTGATTTGATCATTGAATTTTGGTCATTTCCCAACCAATCTTCTACAACACAAATACAACATTGAAACAACATGCTTTTTGATGATGTTTATACAATGTTGGGTTCTGACGTTAAATTGACCTTTTAAAGTGTAATCATCCTGCAACACAAATACAACGTTGAAACAACATGCTTTTTGACAACGTTTAATCAATGTCAGGTTCTGACGTTGATTTGATTGTTGAAATTTGGTCATTTCCCAACCAATATTCTACAACACAAACACAACATTAAAACAACATGCTTTTGACAACGTTTAATCAATGTTGGGTCCTTTGGCCATTGAATTGTGGTCATTTTCCAACCAATATTCTACAACACACATACAACGTTGAAACAACATTCTTTTGATGACGTTAAATCAATGTCAGGTTGTGACGTATATTTGTCCTTTAAAATTTGGTAAATTTTCAACCAATATTCTACAACACAAACACAACGTTGAAACAACATGCTTTTTGACAACGTTTATTCAACGTTGGATTCTGACGTTGATTTGACCATTGAATTTTGGTCATTTCCCAACCAATATTCTACAACAGAAATACAACGTTGAAACAACATGCTTTTTGACGACGTTTTTTTTAATGTTACTGTTCTGACGTTGATTAGACCATTGACATTTGGTCATTTCCCAACCAATATTCTACAACGTTGAAACAACATACTTTTTGATGACGTTAAATCAGTGTCAAGTTGTGACGTTGATTGAACAATTGAGATGTGGTCAACTTTTCAACCAATATTTTTACAACACAAATACAACGTTGAAACAACATGCTTTTTGACGACGTTTATTCAACGTCAGGTTGTGACGTTGATTTGACCGTTGAATTTTGGTCATTTCCCAACCAATATTCTACAAAAAAAAGTCAACGTTGAAACAACATGCTTTTTGACGACGTCAGGTTCTGACGTTGATTTGACCATTGAAATTTGGTCATTTCCCAACCAATATTCTACAACACAAATACAACGTTAAAGCCACATGCTTTTTGACGACGTATAATCAACGTTGGGTTCTGACAATTATTTGACCATTGAAATTTGGTAATTTCCCAACCAATATTCCACAACACAAATAAAACATTGAAACAACATGCTTTTTGACAACATTTAATTAATGTCAGGTTGTGACGTTGATTTGATCGTTGAATTTTGGTCATTTCCCAACCAATATTTTACAACACAAATACAACATTGAAACAACATGCTTTTTGACAACGTTTAATCAATGTTGGGTTCCGACAATTATTTGACCATTGAAATTTGGTAATTTCCCAACCAGTATTCTACAACACAAATACAACGTTAAAGCGACATGCTTTTTGACGACGTTTAATCAACGTTGGGTTCTGACAATTATTTGACCATTGAAATTTGGTCATTTCCCAACCAGTATTCTACAAAAAAAAGTCAACGTTGAAACAACATGCTTTTTGACGAAGTTTATTCAATATCAGGTTGTGACGTTGATTCGACCGTTGAAATGTGGTCATTTCCCGACCAATATTCTACAACAGAAATACAACGTTGAAACAACATGCTTTTTGACGATGTTTATTCAAGGTTTTGACGTTGATTTGACCATTGGATTTTGGTCATTTCCCAACCAACAACGTGGATCCAACTTCGGACATCAACGTTGTCTCAATTTACAAAAACAACTATTTTGCAACGTTGTTTCAAAGTCAGTTTTAAAGGACATGTAGACGTATAATCAAGGTTGTATCGATGTCTTGTGCCTGCTGGGTATTTGTTCGGACAGGAAGAGAAGTCAAATAAAATGAAAGGACTGTTCAGACGACATAGTTTCACAACATCATACAGCCTTTGCTGACCTAAATGTTTTATCCCGGTCCCTCCTTCACCTCGATTCTGAGCTTCCAGTGACATGAATAATGTTTTGTCCTCCTCCGCCTCCCACCCACAGAGCACATCGACTGAGACACCCACTTTATGTGTCAGACTTGATTTGATAAGTGGAAAACCTGAGTGATGGGATATACCTTTGGAAGACGAAAGAGAAGGAATTCCCCTTTCTGGAAGCGACAGACAATTTTGACTGGAGGACCTATGTCAGACTGTGTGTGTGTGTGTGTGTGTGTGTGTGTGTGTGTTCTTGTATCTCTGCCCTTCTTGAGACATCAACAAAAAAAAGTACCTTCCATATGAGGAGGTGTGAACAAGTGATTACATAAATCATGGTCCCAATAACATTGCATCTAATAGAAAATGTCTCATTTGCACCCCTGGTGGTGACATCTATCAAAATGAGGGTGGTCCCAAAAAGGAGGGATTTTCTCAAATGGACTGTGTTTCGCTTTTAAAAGTGCTCCCTCTCTGGTCAACATATGAAATAACAAGTGTGTGTAAAAAAATTTGAAGTGCTCCACCTCTGGTCAACATATGAAATAACAAGTGTGTGTAAAAATGTTTTAAGTGCTCCACCTCTGGTCAACATATGAAATAACAAGTGTGTGTAAGAAATTGAAATGCGCCCCCTTTGGCCAAAATGAATTAAAAAAATAAAATAAATATGTATATAGAGACATACTGTAATAACTTGAAGTAAATAATGAATATTAAAAACCAATTACAAAAAAAAATGATAATAATAATAAAATTAACTAAAAGCTGTATTTTTCTCACAATGTGTTGACTTTTATCTTATAAAAATTGGGAAAACATTTTCACATTTCCTTTTCTGTAATATTGCAATATTTTCCTCATAAAATTGTTACTTTTTGATGTAAAATTATTATCTTTTACTGCAAAATGGTGACATTTGTCATATAAAATTCTGACTTGTATCACAATATTGCCAATTTTTTTGTTGTTCTTGTAAAATAGTGAAATTTTTTTGAGTAAAATTATGACTTTTTTCATAAATTTGCCAAGTACAATTCTGATTATAATATTGCCAACATTTTAAAGTTTTCTTTTAAAATTGTGGCTTCCGTCATGTAAAATTAACACTCTTTTCATAAAATTGCCAACATTTTAAGCCTTTCTTGTAAATTTGCGACAGTTATTGAGTAAAATTCCAACTTTTATCATAATATTGCACAATTGTTCAGTTTTTCTTGTAATATTTTGACTTGCGTTGAGTAAAATTCTGACTTTTATTATAATACTGCCAAAATTTGAAGTTTTTATTGTGAAATTGTGACCATGTTCTTGTGAAATTCCAACTAATTTTTCACAAGCGTTTTTATATTTGCATAGTATGTATATATTATTCATGTTTTAAATACAAATCTTTAAATATTTTTGAAGGGTGGTCCTAAAGAGGTAGGCACTTTTCAGAGGTCTCAAAAATGTAACAAATACAAGAATGTGTGTGTGTGTTCTTGTCTTTCTACCCTTCTTGAGACATCAACAAGGACCAGTATCTTCCATATGAGGAGGTGTGAACAAGTGATGACATAAATCATGGTCCCAATAACATTGCATCTAATAGAGAATGTCTCATTTGCACCCCTGCTGGTGACATCTATCAAAATGAGGGTGGTCCCAAAAAGGAGATTTTTCAAATTGACTGTGTGTCACTTTTAAAAGTGCTTCCCCTCTGGTCAACATATGAAATAACAAGTGTGTGTAAAAAAAAATGGAAGTACACCCCCTCTGGTCAACATATGAAATAACAAGTGTGTGTAAAAAATTTGAAGTGCTCCACCTCTGGTCAACATATGAAATAACAAGTGTGTGTAAGAAATTGAAATGCGCCCCCTTTGGCCAAAATTAATTAAAAAAATAAAATAAATATGTATATAGAGACATACTGTAATAACTTGAAGTAAATAATGAAGATTAAAAACCAATTACAAAAAATAATAATAATAATAATAATAAAATTAACTAAAAGCTGTATTTTTCTCACAATGTGTTGACTTTTATCTTATAAAAATTGGGAAAACATTTTCATATTTCCTTTTCTGTAATATTGCAATATTTTCTCATAAAATTGTTACTTTTTTATGTAAAATTATTATATTTTACTGCAAAATGATAACATTTGTTACATACAATTCTGACTTGTATCACAATATTGCCCATTTTTTTGTTGTTCTTGTAAAATAGTGACATTTTTTGGAGTAAAATGATTATTATAATATTGCCAAAATGTTAAAGTTTTCTTTTAAAATCGTGGCTTTTGTCAAGTAAAATTACCACTCTTTTCATAAAATTGCCAACATTTTAAGTTTTTCTTGCGACTGTCATGTGTTGTCTTCATTGTAACACTTATATAAGACTTTTAAAGTCATTTTGATAGTAGGCTAATATAGACACTTCCATCATGTGTTGCCTTCATTATAACACTTATATACGACTTTTAAAGTCATTTTGATAGTAGGCTAATACAGACACTTACATCATGTGTTGCCTTCATTATAACACTTATATACGACTTTTAATGTCATTTTGATAGTAGGCTAATATAGACACTTCCATCATGTGTTGCCTTCATTGTAACACTTATATAAGACTTTTAAAGTCATTTTGATAGTAGGCTAAGACAGACACTTACATCATGTGTTGTCTTCATTGTAACACTTATATAAGACTTTTAAAGTCATTTTGATAGTAGGCTAAGACAGACACTTACATCATGTGTTGCCTTCATTATAACACTTATATAAGACTTTTAAAGTCATTTTCATAGTAGGCTAATATAGACACTTACATCATGTGTTGCCTTCATTATAACACTTATATAAGACTTTTAAAGTAATTTTGATAGTAGGCTAATATAACTAATATAGACACTTACATCATACGTTGCCTTCATTATAACACTTATATAAGACTTTTAAAGTCATTTTGATAGTAGGCTAATATAGACACTTACATCATGTGTTGTCTTCATTACAACACTTATATAAGACTTTTAAAGTCATTTTGATAGTAGGCTAAGTATGTATATATTATTAATGTTGTAAATACACATCTTTATATATCTAGAAAGGGTGGTCCTGAAGAGGTAGGCATTTTTCGGAGGGCTCAAGAAGGTAACAAATACAAGATTGTGTGTGCATGTGTGTGTGTGTAAGTGTGTAAGTGTGTAAGTGTGTGTGTGTTTGGAGAGAAGAGAAGTAGTCAAATTCAGGTAATAAGTCGTCCTATTGTCTGGTCGTCAGTCAAGAGATGCAGGTGTCTTATCCAGGCACTGGGATGGGCTCGGTCCTGTTGCCTGAGGCGGTCACCAAACTGTGGAGGTTGAAATCCACAGTGATGACAATAGATTCATGTTGCTGGACTTTTTTTATTTAATACACTGTAGCACTTTCAGGTTGTTTGCTCAATGTAAAGTGCTTTTTACAAATACAATCTATTATTATTATTATTATTGTTGTTAAGCTAACCATTGAAGTTTCGATGTAAAGAAGGGGTGATCGATCCATTTTTTTGTAGTTTTTTTTGTTATTGTTTACAAAGTCAAGGGGTGAGTCTCTGGATACAAAACCCAAACTATTTGGCAGTTTTAGCTTTTGTTTAGTTATTGTACACTTTATTAAAAAACTAAATTAAATTAAAACTAATCAGCATTCAATTCCACCGATTGACAACAATACTAGCTAATTCTACATTTAATAAGCTAATTAAGCTACGAACAATGGGAGACCGGGATTTCTGCTCCGCCGCTCCCAGTCTGTGGAACACTCTCCCTGACCACCTGATGGCACCACAGACTGTGGATGCTTTTAAAAAAGGCTTAAAAACCTTTTTTTTTTTTTTAATTAAAAAGCCTTTTTTTTTTAGAAATATTCATACTAGTTCTAGCTATTAGGCTGTTCTAGTTTTTATTTTTATTTATTTGTATTATGTTTAATTTTTTAATTTTTTAAAAATGTTTCTTGTTTTCTTTAATACACTGTGGCACTTTGAGGTTGTTTGCTCAAATAATACAATCTATTAATAATAATAATAATAATAATAATAATAATAATAGATTGTATTATTTGAGCAAACAACCTCAAAGTGCTACAGTGTATTAAAGAAAACAAGAAAAATTTAAAAAAAATTAAACATAATACAAATAAATAAAAATAAAAACTAGAACAGCTTAATAGCTAGAACTAGTATGAATATATTTTAAAAAAAGGCTTTTTAATTTTTTTTTAATTTTTTTTAAAAGGTTTTTAAGCCTTTTTTAAAAGCATCCACAGTCTGTGGTGCCATCAGGTGGTCAGGGAGAGCGTTCCACAGACTGGGAGCGTCGGAGCAGAAATCCTGGTCTCCCATTGTTCGTAGCTTAATTAGCTTATTAAATGTAGAATTAGCTAGTATTGTTGTCAATCAGTGGAATTGAATGCTGATTACATTTTGTTTTTTAATAAAGTGTACAATAACTGAACAAAAGCAAAAACCTGCCAAATAGTTTGGGTTTTGTATCCAGAGGCTCGTCCCTTGACTTTGTAAACAATAACAAAACAAACAAAAACAAAATGGATCGATCACCCCTTCTTTACATCGAAACTTCAACTTCAGTTAGCTTAATAATAATAATAATAATAATAATAATAATAATAATATTATTATTATTAAGATAACCGTTGAAGTTTCGATGTAAAGAAGGGGTGATCGATCCATTTTGTTTTTGTTTGTTTTGTTATTGTTTACAAAGTCAAGGGACGAGTCTCTGGATACAAAACCCAAACTATTTGGCAGGTTTTTGCTTTTGTTCAGTTATTGTACACTTTATTAAAAAAAAAAAAATGTAATCAGCATTCAATTCCACCGATTGACAACAATACTAGCTAATTCTACATTTAATAAGCTAATTAAGCTACGAACAATGGGAGACCGGGATTTCTGCTCCGCCGCTCCCAGTCTGTGGAACGCTCTCCCTGACCACCTGATGGCACCACAGACTGTGGATGCTTTTAAAAAAGGCTTAAAAACCTTTTTTTTTTTAAAAATTAAAAAGCCTTTTTTTTTTAGAAATATTCATACTAGTTCTAGCTATTAGGCTGTTCTAGTTTTTATTTTTATTTATTTGTATTATGTTTAATTTTTTAATTTTTTAAAAATGTTTCTTGTTTTCTTTAATACACTGTGGCACTTTGAGGTTGTTTGCTCAAATAATACAATCTATTAATAATAATAATAATAATAATAGATTGTATTATTTGAGCAAACAACCTCAAAGTGCTACAGTGTATTAAAGAAAACAAGAAAAATTTAAAAAAAATTAAACATAATACAAATAAATAAAAATAAAAACTAGAACAGCTTAATAGCTAGAACTAGTATGAATATATTTTAAAAAAAGGCTTTTTGATTTTTTTTAAAAAAATTTTAAAAGGTTTTTAAGCCTTTTTTAAAAGCGTCCACAGTCTGTGGTGCCATCAGGTGGTCAGGGAGAGCGTTCCACAGACTGGGAGCGTCGGAGCAGAAATCCTGGTCTCCCATTGTTCGTAGCTTAATTAGCTTATTAAATGTAGAATTAGCTAGTATTGTTGTCAATCAGTGGAATTGAATGCTGATTACATTTTGTTTTTTAATAAAGTGTACAATAACTGAACAAAAGCAAAAACCTGCCAAATAGTTTGGGTTTTGTATCCAGAGGCTCGTCCCTTGACTTTGTAAACAATAACAAAACAAACAAAAACAAAATGGATCGATCACCCCTTCTTTACATCGAAACTTCAACTTCAGTTAGCTTAATAATAATAATAATAATAATAATAATAATAATAATATTATTATTATTAAGCTAACCGTTGAAGTTTCGATGTAAAGAAGGGGTGATCGATCCATTTTGTTTTTGTTTGTTTTGTTATTGTTTACAAAGTCAAGGGACGAGTCTCTGGATACAAAACCCAAACTATTTGGCAGGTTTTTACTTTTGTTCAGTTATTGTACACTTTATTAAAAAAAAAAAAATGTAATCAGCATTCAATTCCACCGATTGACAACAATACTAGCTAATTCTACATTTAATAAGCTAATTAAGCTTTACCAAAATGTGTTATTGTGCTTAGTTTAGCCACTTACTATAAAACATGTTCAGTTCTATAATCTATTGTTGAAATATCAGATCGGGTCGGGATCGGTGGCCAAAAATGTTGAGCGAGACATCCCTAACTACAACACAATGGCTTAAAATGCACATAATGTTCATATAAATCATAAAATAAACCGCATACTTCACGAAAATCCCCCTACCGGAGCGGGGGGGTTTGGAACGTAACCCCCATAATAATCGAAAGTACATTTGTAACCAGTTCCTGTAGATCCAGTAATTATTTCCAGCGGAAATCAATATATAGACGTAGACAGACATATAGACCACAAGTTACATTAAGAAATGACTGTGGTATTTTCTTTTCCAACGAGGGTTTTTTTTTTATAAAAATCAACGCCGGGGCCATTTCCAGAGCAAATTAGCTCAGATTCCGAAAAAATACAACAACAACCCTTTAGACGGACGAATCGCAGCTGAAGAGACCTTTTTGTTACAGGTCACAGATTCCTTTAGGAAATGTGCTGTGTCGGAGCATTCTGCGAGGAAAAACAACAAGGAAAAATCAATTTCCTTGTCACACAGCAGTTTTGAAGTGAGTTACATGATCCACCGGGGCCCCCCGGTTTCCTTCTGCAAACAGAGGAGCGCGTATGTGGGTGGCACAGGGACTGCTTGCTCTCACCGTAGCCTATGTATGATGTTGCTGGAATATTTACAGTGTGTGCAAATAACGCATGTGGAATATAAACTCCATAGTGGGTCTTTGTTTTTTTTCTCAAGAAAAGGGCAATTAAACACATTTCTAACAAACTACATAGCACATGTGCTTCGATAGCAATAATTAGCATCCATCTTCTTTCGCTTAGGTCGGTCGCGGGGGCAGCAGCCTAAGCAGGGAAGCCCAGACTTCCCTCTCCCCAGCCACTTCATCCAGATCCTCCCGGGGGATCCCGGGGCGTTCCCAGGCCAGCCGGGAGAGATAGTCCCCCCCAACGTGTCCTGGGTCTTCCCCGTGGCCTCCTACTGGTCGGACGTGCCCGAAACACCTCCCTAGAGAGGCGTTCGGGTGGCATCCTGACCAGATGCCCGAACCACCTCATCTGGCTCCTCTCCATGTGGAGGAGCAGTGGCTTTACTTTGAGCTCCTCCCGGATGACAGAGCTTCTCACCCTATCTCTAAGGGAGAGCCCCGCCAATTTGTACCCGGAAAAAAAACTTGGCTATGAAACAAAAAAAAACTAGCACAAAGGCAAAACTATGGGCATGAAATAAATAACACTTACTGTGACCAGAACGACCAGCATGAACTATGATGAACATGAGTATCATGGGTAGTAGACGTAACAGAGGTGATGTCGCCAGGACGACCAACAGAAAAAGACAGGCTTAAATAACAGTGACATGATTAACACAGGTGTGTCCAAATGAGCAACAGGTGAAACTAATGGGTAACCATGGAAACAAAACAAGGGAGTGAAAAAACAGGAACTAAGTGTCCAAAAACCAAACAGGACATAACTAAAACAAAACATGATCAAAAGACATGCTTTGGGAAAAGTCCTCTTTACTGCTCTGTGTCCGCCCTGAGATGGGTAGGTCGTGAGTTCAAATCCCGGCCGAGTCATACCAAAGACTATAAAAATGGGAGCCATTACCTCCCTGCTTGGCACTCAGCATCAAGGGTTGGAATTGGGGGTTAAATCACCAAAGAAATAACATGATTATAGGGAACTTCACCTGCAGTATCCAGTATTTATTTCACAGTCAAACCGGCAAAAAAGTTGACTGAATCGATTTCAACTCACTGAACCTTTTCGGACTGTATCGTTCCAAGAAAATGAGATATCTACCGAATCGTGTTGGCGGGGTTTGTTTTCCCGAGTTGCAAGGAAAGTGGAGCGGACATGGCTTGGAGGTAAATACATGATTTAATTTTACTATTTAAAAAAAAGGAACAAAAGCGCGCCCAAGGCGGAAAAAAAACTTGGCTATGAAACAAAAAAAAACTAGCACTATGAACTATGATGAACAAGAGTATCATGGGTAGTAGACGTAACAGAGGTGATGTCGCCAGGACGACCAACAGAAAAAGACATGCTTAAATAACAGTGACATGATTAACACAGGTGCGTGTGTCCAAATGAGCAACAGGTGAAACTAATGGGTAACCATGGAAACAAAACAAGGGAGTGAAAAAGCAGGAACTAAGTGTCCAAAAACCAAACAGGACATAACTAAAACAAAACATGATCAAAAGACATGCTTTGGGAAAAGTCCTCTTTACTGCTCTGTGTCCGCACTGAGATGGGTAGGTCGTGAGTTCAAATCCCGGCCGAGTCATACCAAAGACTATAAAAATGGGAGCCATTACCTCCCTGCTTGGCACTCAGCATCAAGGCTTGGAATTGGGGGTTAAATCACCAAAGAAATAACATGATTATAGGAAACTTCACCTGCAGTGTCCAGTATTTATTTCACAGTCAAACCGGCAAAAAAGTTGACTGAATCGATTTCAACTCACTGAACCGTTTCGGACTGTATCGTTCCAAGAAAATTAGATATCTACCGAATCGTATTGGCGGGGTTTGTTTTCCCGAGTTGCAAGGAAAGTGGAGCAGACATGGCTTGGAGGTAAATACATGATTTAATTGTACTATTAAAAAAAAAGGAACAAAAAGCGCGCACAAGGCGGAAAAAAAACGTGGCTATGAAACAAAAAAAAAAACTAGCACAAAGGCAAAACTATGGACATGAAATAAATAACACTTAATGTGACCAGAACGAACAGCATGAACTATGATAAACATGAGTATCATGGGTAGTAGACGTAACAGAGGTGATGTCGCCAGGATGACCGACAGAAAAAGACAGGCTTAAATAACAGTGACATGATTAACACAGGTGCGTGTGTCCAAATGAGCAACAGGTGAAACTAATGGGTAACCATGGAAACAAAACAAGGGAGTGAAAAAGCAGGAACTAAGTGTCCAAAAACCAAACAGGACATAACTAAAACAAAACATGATCAAAAGACATGCTTTGGGAAAAGTCCTCTTTACTGCTCTGTGTCCGCCCTGAGATGGGTAGGTCGTGAGTTCAAATCCCGGCCGAGTCATACCAAAGACTATAAAAATGGGAGCCATTACCTCCCTGCTTGGCACTCAGCATCAAGGGTTGGAATTGGGGGTTAAATCACCAAAGAAATAACATGATTATAGGGAACTTCACCTGCAGTGTCCAGTATGTATTTCACAGTCAAACCCGCAAAAAAGTTGACTGAATCAATTTCAACTCACTGAACCGTTTCGGACTGTATCGTTCCAAGAAAATGAGATATCTTCCGAATCGTATTGGCGGGGTTTGTTTTCCCTGAGTTGCAAGGAAAGTGGAGCGGACATGGCTTGGAGGTAAATACATGATTTAATTTTACTATTAAAAAAAAAGGAACAAAAAGCGCGCACAAGGCGGAAAAAAAACTTGGCTATGAAACAAAAAAAAACTAGCACAAAGGCAAAACTATGGACATGAAATAAATAACACTTACTGTGACCAGAACGAACAGCATGAACTATGATGAACATGAGTATCATGGGTAGTAGACGTAACAGAGGTGATGTCGCCAGGACGACCGACAGAAAAAGACTGGCTTAAATAACAGTGACATGATTACCAGTAGGAATAAAGACATCATCAGAAACGAGGTCCTCATTTTGTTGGCGTGGGAAGAACGAGGACGGAAAGATGACCACTGAGTGATTATCTTCTGATGTTTAGAATAGCCGGGAGAAATAACAACAGGAAAAAAAAACCCTCAGCGTCTCGTAAATCATGTCAGACCCCCTCCTCTCTTTGTGTGAGTCTCTCTTCGTCTAACGCGTCGACCTCTGCGTCCTCGCAGTCTTGGAAAACGTCAGGCCGCCAGTTGGCAGAGGATGAAGGACTTGTGGGGACCGGGCGGAGGGCTGGGAAGAGGCCTGGGGGGGGGTGGATACAGAAGTCGAGGCAGGGGCGGAAGAACACCGTTTCTGAGGTTTCCAGACGGCATATTTGTCTAACATGTTCAACAAGTTGAGTCACAGTTCATGAAACAGAGTTCCAAGTGTGTGCTGGATAACAGGACTCTGGTAGGGGAGTGTGTGAATGTGCACAGTCAGCATCTTCTCAGTACCCTCTCGCATAATCCTGCTTCGTTTAATATTAATGTGACGGTAAATTATGAGCGGCATGTAATTATTCCGGCAGGTGAGGCAGGGCCTCACCTGCCTCATCATGGAAAGAAAAAAAATGTAAAAAGAAAAAATATATATATTAAATTGTTAAATGTATCCAGTGATTATACTATAAAGTTATTTTCCATTTAACTTCACCAGTTTTAGATTATTTGTATTCAAAATCGTTGAATTTTCACATTTGCCGTTCAAATACTGAGAAGAGACGGTGCGGTGAACAGCAGCCAGTCGAGGCACGTCACTCAGTGCCTCAACATGGACGGACTCGGCTAACTGCTGGCCTGCTGTGCAGTGAGACCGTATTGCTATATGAATTATATTATACATTTCCATAGTTTAGTTAGCTGAGGTAGATAATGTACAGTGTATTTCGTCAACAACTGTATGTGTGTAACGTATTTCTTGTGCTGAGCGATCGTAAAACGGCTGCAAAAGACGCACCGGCTGAGGCTCGCCTCCTGCACCCCCACCGTAGAATGCACGGTGTTATATCAACTAAAGCCCACACTTAAACTTTCCACGTGCAAGATTGAATCTATTTCAAAAAGTTATTTCATAAGAAGCCAAAAAGTGCAAAAACAATAATGTTGGTGTTGGAGGACTTGTGAATGACTGCAGGGCCAGCTCATACATGTAGTACATAATATACATACATATCTCCAGTGAACAATCTTGTGCTCAATGGCAATATTATTATTTCACAAAAAATAAAATACAAGTTTATTAATAAAATTAAATAAAACATATTATTATTATTATTATTATTACCAAAAAAACAAAATGTATTAACACACACAAAAGTACCAAAACTTGGTATTGTTAAGCACCGGTGTCGATTCCCAGGGACTCAGAACTGGTACCGTATCGGTTCAAATGGGAACGGCAGCCATCCCCTACTTCTAAATATAAGGCACTTTAAGTAATTGAATAAACTGCAAAGACAAGATATTTAATGTTCAAAAATAATCATTAACTTAGAATTTAATGGCAGCAACACATTGCAAAAAAAGTTGGCACAGGGTCATTTTTACCACTGCGTTAGATGGCCTTTCCTTTTAACAACACTCAGTAAACGTTTGGGAACCGAGGAGACCAATTTTTGAAGCTTTTCAGGTGGAAATATTTTCTGGGTGTTGTTGATAAATGGGTTTCGCTTTGCATAGTAGAGTTTTAACTTGCACTTACAGATGTAGCGACCAACTCTGCATTACCTCGTGTTGTACAATCAACTGGTGGTCCCTTCGCTGTCAAGCAGATTTGTCACCGTTGCAACATTTCAGGATTTATTAACCAGAAATGACCTTTAAGGTCTCCACCTTGCTACAGCAATCTGTTTCTTGTTGCCCTCGGTCGCTCATAAATAACTCGTCCTTGTTACCGTGACCAAACGCCACTTGCCGAGAAGTTAACACAGGTGGATTGTTGTTTGTTAGCGGGACTTGCTCTGACCGATTTGTTTTCACAGTTTTACTCGACACTGTTGAAGAGAAAAACATGGGGCAAGTAGAACCCAGTGGAGCCAATTCCTAGCAGAACCTTGTCAGCCAATGGAAAAATGGTTATCACCTGTGCTTGTATGAAGGTTTTTGTGTAACCAAAGAAGGATCAGTTTGATTGAAAGGACCCAGGACCGGATCAAGGGGTTTTGGCTTCTGACTCTGTATTCATGATTTTGATATGAATAGAACATACTTGCCAACCTTGAGACCTCTGATTTCGGGAAGTGGGGGTGGGGGGCGTGCTTGGGGGCGTCGTTAAGATATATATATAAAAAATACTTGACTTTCAGTGAATTCTAGCTATATATATATATATATATTTTATTACATATACATATATATATATATAATAAATTATTATTTATATATATATATATATATAAATAAATAAAATAAATACTTGAATTTCAGTGTTCATTTATTTACACATATACACACACATAACACTCATCTACTCATTGTTGAGTTAAGGGTTGAATTGTCCATCCTTGTTCTATTCTCTGTCACTATTTCAGAACACACACATTATACAAATACACATTATAAAATCAATAAGAAAAAGGGAGCTCTAATTTGGGAGTCTGAATTAGGATCAGAAGTTCCTATATAAACATTGCGCACTCACGTCGCCTTTTTGTATTGATTACTGCAGCTGTGCACTGGATTCATTCACAAATACAAACTACAACTCACAAACACTTTAGAGTTAGGCTCCACCATCAGAATGTGTACTTAAACTTATAAAGATCACATGGATATTATTCAGTGAGTTGATTCACCAAAACTAACCTGTTATACAGGAGGAAAAAGCACACAGGACGTTTCAATTGTTCACAGACTGGTCTCGCTCATCAGAATGACAAGACACTTCCGGTCTGCAGGTGATAGCATTCAATTGGGAAGAAACGCCCTACTGCCCCCTACTGACCAATGTGGATACTGATACATGTGGAATGACAGCTCCAAAAACGAATTCAAACCACAAAATAAATAAATCAACACAAAAATGTGACACATTATGGGCGGGTCACATATGCATGTACAGTAGATGGCAGTATTGTCCTGTTTAAAAGTGTCACAACATTGCTGTTTACGGCAGACGAACTGCTTTACGGTAGACGAAATGCTGTTGTTGTGTGTTGTTACCGCGCTGGGAGGACGTTAATGAAACTGCCTAACAACAAACCCACATAAGAAACCAAGAACTCGCCCTCCATCATTAGCTGTTTATATTGTGGGAAAGCGGACGTGTGAACAGGCTGTCAACACGTCACTCAGGTCCGCATGGAGCTGGAGGGGGCGTGGTCTCCCCCGCTCCGCCTGAATTTCGGGAGATTTTCGGGAGAAAATTTGTCCCGGGAGGTTTTCGGGAAAGGCGCTGAATTTCGGGAGTCTCCCGGAAAATCCGGGAGGGTTGGCAAGTATGATAGAATATCAACCACAAAATATGGTGGACGTCACATGGGTGCTTTTCCAGTTGTCAACCTCTCTATAAAGGACTGGAGTGGAACGTTGTTGACCTCAAACTAAGATCTTTATTCAATGAAAGGGTTCCTATCCTGCTCATTTCACAGGCCTTTAAAATGATATTGGATCCCAGAAGGGTGCGACCGTTAGTTGAACCTCAGCTACAGTAAGTGCAATACGGTTTTCGTCCCGGTATTGGATCTCCTCACAACCTTTGCAAGGATAATGAAGGGTGCCTGGGAGTTTACCCAACCAGTCCACATGTGTGACCGTCTTGTGGAGGGTGCTCACAATGCATGGAATTGCTGGCATACTACAATGTTCTATCCAGTCCTTGTACAACCGGAGCAGGAGCCTGCTTCGCATTGCCAGCGGTAAGTCAAGCATGTTCTCTGGAACTGTTGGCCCATGTTCTGTTCATAATTGTCAGTGACAGATATCACTGGGTGTGAGAGTGTCCAGTTTGGTGGGCCTTAGGATCTAATCTCTGCTATTTGAAGATGGTATCCCAGCAGGCACTAGACATTGATACAACGTTGATTATATGTGCATGTCCTTTTAAAACTGACTTTGAAACAATGTTGCATTTGTAAATTGAGACAATGTTGATGTCCAACGTTGGATCCATGTTGTTGGTCGGAAATTGACCAAATTTCAAATGGTCAAACCATCGTCACGACCTAGCATTGAATAATCGTCATCAAAAAGCATGTTGTTTCAACGTTATGTTTGAGTTGCTCAACGTCAGGACCTGATTCAACAAGTTCTCAACGTTGTTTTAGCGTCTTGTGCCTGTTTCGATGGTACCGTATTTTCCGCACTATTAGCCGCACCTAAAAACCACAAATTTACTCAAAAGCTGACAGTGCGGCTTTTAACCCGGTGCGCTTTATATATGGATTAATATTACGATTCATTTTCATAAAGTTTCGATCTCGCAACTTCGGTAAACAGCCGCCATCTTTTTTCCCGGTAGAACAGGAAGCGCTTCTTCTTCTACGCAAGCAACCGCCAAGGTAAGCACCCGCCCCCATAGAACAGGAAGTGCTTCTTCTTCTACTGTAAGCAACCACCCGCCCGCGTAGAAGAAGAAAAAGCGCGCGGATATACCGTACGTTTCATTTCCTTTGTATGTTTACATCTGTAAAGACCACAAAATGGCTCCTACTAAGCGTCAGGGATCCGGTTCATGAAAAGACGCAATCTCTCCATCCGCACACGGATTACTATTTCACAGCAACTGATATTCCTGTGAACCGCACTGTGGATACAACGGGAGCACGTACGGTGAATATTCGCACCACAGGGAATGAGAAGTCATCCTTCACTGTGGTTCTAGCTTGCCATGCTAATGGCCAGAAACTTCCACCCATGGTGATATTCAAAAGGAAGACCTTGCCAAAAGAGACCTTTCCAGCCGGCGTCATCATAAAAGCTAACTCCAAGGGATGGATGAAGAAAAGATGAGCGAGTGGTTAAGGTAAGTTTAAGTTTACGCGAAGAGGCCGGGTGGCTTTTTTCACGCAGCTTCGTCCATGTTGATATACGATTTCATGCGCGCCCACATCACGCTGGTTTTAATATATTATTAAAGTTTGACTGACCTATCTGACTGTTTTTTTGACATTCCTTTAGCGCAGTTAGATGCGGCTTACAACACCAGGCGGCTTATAGGTGGACAAAGTCTTGAAATATGCCGTTCATTGAAGGCGCGGCTTTTAACCCAGGGCGCCTTATGGTGCGGAAAATACGGTACTCATGGTCTCATCAGGCTGTGGTTGCAGAGGTGGTTCACAGCTGAGTGTGAAGCTACAGTACCTCCAAATCTAAGGGTTTTGGTTCAGCAGTAAGTCAAGCATGTTCTCTGGAACTGTTGGCCCATGTTCTGTTCATGATTGTCATTGAACTTTCTACAGTTCCCAGCTTGAAAAGGGTGGATTGCACCCTCTGGGTTGAGAGTGAGGCAATTCCCCAGGTTCACGGGACCGCCAGATCAACAGGCAAATTAGCGCAAGGTCTGTAGTCGCCATACCACACCGTCATGGTGAAGAGAAAGCTCAGCCACAAAGCAAAACCCTCGATTTAGCTTTGGGTCAGCAAGATTGCAGGCACAGGTGGCCGAAATGAGTTTTATTCACAGGATGGCTGGACTCACCCTTAGGGACATCGTGAGGATGCTCCTTCGGATCGAGAGGAGCCAATTGAGGTGGTTTTGGCATCTAATTGTCAGAGTTTGTAGGTGACGAACCCCAATATGCAGAGATGGCGGAAGGCATTGTACGAGAAAACATGATTTAATTAAACACTAAGGCAAAACAACAAAAGAAAGGGTAACAACAAAAGGCGCCCCACAAGGCGGAGAACAAACTTGGTTATGAACTTAAAATAGCACAGAGGCTAACTTTGGACAAGAAACAAAAACACTTACTGTGACACGAAGGACCTAGGACAAAACAGAGCGAAACAAAAGTAGACAGAGCTACATCGGCTAGTATTAAGACAGGTAGTAATGAAAATGACAAAGACAATCAATAATCCAGCAATGACTGGAGGAGAAGGCAGGTTTAAATAGTAGCTGGCTGATTGACACCAGGTGTGGCCAGGTGCCAATCAGCCACAGCTGAGGGGACACCGCACTCAGGGAGACAAGTAGGAAATAACCAAAATAAGAGCACCGACAGGAAATAAAGACAAACAGAGGAAAAACTCAAAACATAACTAAACTGTCAGTGACAAACCTGACACTAATCTGCATGCCTCCTGAACAGCTCACTGAATACGGGGGCCCCATGGTAGACCAAGGACACACTGGAGGGATTATGCCTGGCAGATACCCTAGGGGTGTTCCTCCGGTGGAGTTGGAAATGGCGGCTGTAAGAGACTGCTGCCGCCGCGACCCGGATAAGCCGAAAAAGATAAATGGGTGGACACTAGGTTTTTGCACCATCCTGCTAATCCTGACCCATGACAGAAAATAATTTGAAACATAGAACCGTTAACTTGGACAAGCATATAAGAACTAACGTGTGGTTTGTGGTCACAGCACAATACTATTAAGCCATAATCAGTGTTGCCAGATGGGAAGATCATTGATGGCTCAACTTGGTCATGGTGCCTCCCGGACGCCTCGCAGGTGAGGTTTTCTGGGAATACCCAGGAGGGCCCCGGGGTTTGTATTTTTGCCTTATTCCTGTGATAATTCTCAGTGTGACTGAAGCATTAAGGCATACTTGCCAACCCTCCCGGATTTTCCGGGAGACTCCCGAAATTCAGCGCCTCTCCCGAAAACCTCCCGGGACAAATTTTCTCCCGAAAATCTCCCGGAATTCAGGCGGAGCTGGAGGCCACGCCCCCTCCAGCTCCATGCGGACCTGAGTGACGTGTCGACAGCCTGTTCACACGTCCGCTTTCCCACAATATAAACCGCTAATGATCGAGGGCAAGTTCTTGGTTATTGTTAGGCAGTTTCATTAACGTCCTCCCAGCGCGGTAACAACACACAACAACAGCAGTCAAGTTTCCGTCTACCGTAAAGCAGTTCGTCTGCCGTAAACAGCAATGTTGTGACACTACTAAACAGGACAATACTGCCATCTACTGTACATGCCTATGTGACCCACCCATAATGTGTCACATTTTTGTGTTGATTTATTTATTTTATTTTGTGGTTTGAATTCGTTTTTGGAGCTGTCATTACACATTTATCAGTATTCACATTGGTCAGTAGGGGGCAGTAGGGCGTTTCTTCCCAATTGAATGCTCTCACCTGCAGACCGGAAGTGTCTTGTCATTCTGATGAGCGCGACCAGTCAGTGAACAATTGGAACGTCCCGTGTGCTTTTTCCTCCTGTATAACAGGTTAGTTTTGGTGAATCAACTCACTGAATAATATCCATGTGATCTTTTTAAGTTTAAGTACACATTCTGATGGTGGAGCCTAACTCTAAAGTGTTTGTGAGTTGTAGTTTGTATTTGTGAATGAATCCAGTGCACAGCTGCAGTAATCAATACAAAAGGGCGACGTGAGTGCGCAATGTTTATATAGGAACTTCTGATCCTAATTCAGACTCCCAAATTAGAGCGCCCGTTTTCTTATTGATTTTATAATGTATATTTGTATAATGTGTGTGTTCTGAAATAGTGACAGAGAATAGAACAAGGATGGACAATTCAACCCTTAACTCAACAATGAGCAGATGAGTGTTATGTCTGTGTATACAGGTAAAAGCCAGTAAATTAGAATATTTTGAAAAAATTGATTTATTTCAGTAATTGCATTCAAAAGGTGTAACTTGTACATTATATTTATTCATTGCACACAGACTGATGCATTCAAATGTTTATTTCATTTAATTTTGATGATTTGAAGTAGCAACAAATGAAAATCCAAAATTCCGTGTGTCACAAAATTAGAATATTACTTAAGGCTAATACAAAATAAGGATTTTTAGAAATGTTGGCCAACTGAAAAGTATGAAAATGAAAAATATGAGCATGTACAATACTCAATACTTGGTTGGAGCTCCTTTTGCCTCAATTACTGCGTTAATGCGGCGTGGCATGGAGTCGATGAGTTTCTGGCACTGCTCAGGTGTTATGAGAGCCCAGGTTGCTCTGATAGTGGCCTTCAACTCTTCTGCGTTTTTGGGTCTGGCATTCTGCATCTTCCTTTTCACAATACCCCACAGATTTTCTATGGGGCTAAGGTCAGGGGAGTTGGCGGGCCAATTTAGAACAGAAATACCATGGTCCGTAAACCAGGCACGGGTAGATTTTGCGCTGTGTGCAGGCGCCAAGTCCTGTTGGAACTTGAAATCTCCATCTCCATAGAGCAGGTCAGCAGCAGGAAGCATGAAGTGCTCTAAAACTTGCTGGTAGACGGCTGCGTTGACCCTGGATCTCAGGAAACAGAGTGGACCGACACCAGCAGATGACATGGCACCCCAAACCATCACCCAACCATGCAAATTTTGCATTTCCTTTGGAAATCGAGGTCCCAGAGTCTGGAGGAAGACAAGAGAGGCACAGGATCCACGTTGCCTGAAGTCTAGTGTAAAGTTTCCACCATCAGTGATGGTTTGGGGGGTGTGTGTAATAAAAAAAATATATATATATAGCTAGAATTCACTGAAAGTCAAGTATTTCTTATATATATATACCTTAACC
The DNA here is from genome assembly GCF_033978685.3 of Nerophis lumbriciformis. NCBI lineage: Eukaryota > Metazoa > Chordata > Actinopteri > Syngnathiformes > Syngnathidae > Nerophis > Nerophis lumbriciformis. The sequence continues at coordinate 4,633,178 of NC_084554.2, read as the reverse complement.
ACGCCCCCAACCATGCCCCCACCCTCACCTCCCGAAATCGGAGGTCTCAAGGTTGGCAAGTATGCATTAAGGAGTGGTACAGTCCAGGACTGCAGTGTGATTAAACTTTGGAACTGATCAGATGCCTTCTTCACTCACGCTTTAAGGCAGGGATTAGGCAAAAACTAAAACATGCTTGAGGGACTATGTCTCTCAGCTGGCCCAGGAACACCTCAATGTTTCTCCGGAAGAACTGGAAGAGGCGTCTGGAGACCAGGAACACTGGGTTTTCCCATAGAGCGTTTCCCCCGCGACCCAACGAAGCGGAAAAAAATGGATGGATGGATGGATCCTAGTGGGGCATTGGAGTAAGTTTCTCTCAATAAGTGACTCCACATATCTCTGAAACACTTAAACCACGCCTACTCTGTTTCACTTGGTCCGGTGTCTAGGGTCGGCTGTTTTTCCTTCTACATTTCTCTTTCTTGTAGTATTGGACCGGTCGTCGTCTGTTGTGGTCAATGCCAGACTTGTTAAAAACTTCCACCTTGAGACCCAGCTTGTACAAGACCCCCAAAACCAGTGAAGTTGTCACGTTCTGTAAATGGTAAATACAAACAGAATACAATGATTTAATAATCCTTATCAACTTATATTCAACTGAATAGACTGCAAAGACGAGATATTTAACGTTTGAACTTGGAAAACGTTGTTATTTTTTGCAAATATCGGCTCATTTGGAATTTGATGCCTGCAACATGTTTCAAAAAAGACTGATAAAGTTGAGGAATGCTCATCAAACACTTATTTGGAACATACCACATGTGAACAGGCTAATTGGGAACAGGTGGGTGCCATGATTGGGTATGAAAGCAGATTCCATGAAAGGCTCAGTCGTTCACAAACAAGGACGGGGCGAGGGTCACCACTTTGTCAACAAATGCCTGAGCAAATTGTTGAACAGTTTAAGAAAACCCTTTCTCAACCAGCTATTGCAAGGAATTTAGGGATTTCACCATCTACGGTCCGTAATATCATCAAAGGGTTCAGAGAATTTGGAGAAATCACTGCATGTAAGCGGCCTTGGATCCCTCAGGCGGTACTGCATCAAAAAACGACATCGGTGTGTAAAGGATATCACCACATGGGCTCAGGAACACTTCAGAAAACCACTGTCAGTAACTACAGTTGGTCGCTACATCTGTAAAAGCAAGTTAAAACTCTACTATGCAAAGCGAAAGCCATTTATCAACAACACCCAGAAACGCCGCTGGGCTTCACTGGGCCCGAGCTCATCTAAGATGGACTGATACAAAGTGGAAAAGTGTTCGGTGGTCTGACGAGTCCACATTTCACATTGTTTTTGGAAACTGTGGACGTCGTGTCCTCCGGACCAAAGAGGAAAAGAACCATCCGGATTGTTCTAGGCGCAAAGTGTAAAAGGCAGCATGTGTGATGGTATGGGGGTGTATTAGTGCCCAAGACATGGGTAACTTACACATCTGTGAAGGCACCATTAATGCTGAAAGGTACATACAGGTTTTGGAGCAACATATGTTGCCATCCAAGCAACGTTACCATGGACGCCCCTGCTTATTTCAGCAAGACAACAGCGTGGCTTCGTAGTAAAAGAGTGCAGGTACTAGACTGGCCTGCCTGTAGTCCAGACCTGTCTCCCATTGAAAATGTGTGGTGCATTATGAAGCCTAAAATAGCACAACGGAGACCCCCGGACTGTTGAACAACTTAAGCTGTACATCAAGCAAGAATGGGAAGCTTGAAAAATGTGTCTCCTCAGTTCCCAAACGTTTACTGAGTGTTGTTAAAAGGAAAGGCCATGTAACACAGTGGTAAAAATGCCCCTGTGACAACTTTTTTGTCGGTGGAACCGGGGGCCCGAAACTTCGCCGGCGCCCCATTTCTCTCTTCAGTTCCAATGTGTACATGCATACAGAGGTAACCATGACGACGCAGCCTGCGGTCCATCATAGCAAAGTAGTCTCGGGCACGAGGCGTACAAGCGAGGATGGGGAGATGGCTTGTGACCTAAGACTCTGAGAAAAGAATAGGATCAGGATCAGGGTGGGTGGCAGCAGGGACTTGGATCAGAGGCACTGACGCCCCCCCCCCCCCCGAGTCCCCCCTCTAATCCAGGGACTCTTCAAACTCAATAGAGGATATTTGATAGCACGTGATAATGAAACTACAACCCCAGACTGTTTGGCTGCCACAGGCTTTTCCTCTGCAGACCAAACTCCTCACTCAGCTAATATAGACACTTACATCATGTGTTGTCTTCATTATAACACTTATATAAGACTTTTAAAGTCATTTTGATAGTAGGCTAATATAGACACTTACATCATGTGTTGTCTTCATTCTAACACTTATATAAGACTTTTAAAGTCATTTTGATAGTAGGCTAATATAGACACTTACATCATGTGTTGTCTTCATTATCACACTTATATAAGACTTTTAAAGTCATTTTAATAGTAGGCTAATATAGCTAATATAGACACTTACATCATGTGTTGTCTTCATTCTAACACTTATATAAGTCTTTAAAAGTCATTTTGATAGTAGGCTAATATAGACACTTACATCATGTGTTGTCTTCATTATGACACTTAATGAAGGTACATTTTTATACAAACACTATAAATACAAAACAAGGAAGTAAACAAAAGGCGCGCACAATGGCGGAGAACAAACTATGAAACCAAACACTTGCACAAAGGCAAAAACTATGAACAACAAAAAACACTAACTGTGGCAATAATAAACAAAACTTACTTGGCATGGACAAAAAGGAGCAGCGTGAACGATGGACATGAAAAAAGAGTCAGAAATGTGCCGAGCATAAATGTGGAGATGTCACCAGGAAGACAAACTGAAAACAATGAACTTAAATACTACAGACATGATTAACGAAAACAGGTGCGTGACTCAAAACATGAAACAGGTGCGTGACGTGACAGGTGAAAACTAATGGGTTGCTATGGTGACAAACAAGAGTGCACAATGAGTCCAAACGTGGAACAGGTGAAACTAATGGGTAATCATGGAAACAAGACAAGGGAGTGAAAAGCCAGAAACTAAAGAGTCCAATAACTAAACAAAACATGACTAAGACAAAACATGATTACACAGACATGACAAATATAACTAATATAGACACTTACATCATGTGTTGTCTTCATTATAGCACTTATATAAGACTTTTAAAGTCATTTTGATAGTAGGCTAATATAGACACTTACATCATGTGTTGCCTTCATTATAACACTTATATAAGACTTTTAAAGTAATTTTGAAAGTAGGCTAATATAGACACTTACATCATGTGTTGTCTTCATTATAACACTTATATAAGACGTTTAAAGTCATTTTGATAGTAGGCTAATATAGACACTTACATCATGTGTTGCCTTCATTATAACACTTATATAAGACTTTTAAAGTACCAGAGGTGAGAAAAGTTGGTTTTGTATAATCGCTCCCTCTATTTGAGGTCTTTAATACATTGTTAATTGCTTTGCCAAAGCCAACAAAGTGACTTTTCCACCGACTAGAAGGCCTTCCAAGTTTTAGAAACTGCATCTTTCACACAAAATTAAGGCAGTCATCAGTTTTTCTTAAGGGTTTAGACTCCCCCGACTATGTGGGAGGTGACCCTATAAATGAGGGAGGCGTCTATGTTGTGTTTAATTCAGCACCAGGAGGATGTGATGAGCTTCTCAGTGTTCATAATGAATGACTCCACAGTTCGTTAGACAGAGTCTAGTCTGGCTGTGCTGGACTTTACTGGTGGAGATGAGTGCATGTCAGACAATGTGTCAGTGTAAACACGTGGGACTGCTTCGTAAACCAGCACGCATGAACACGTAACGCGGTCCAGGCCAAATATAAACACACAAAGTTAAGTGCAGCCTCACAGAGTGGCGGTGTGCTGATGAGAGGTTTGTGTCTGCTCCAGTCTTCTCCACATGGCTCACAGGCTTGTCATCAGAGGGCTCAGCCTGAATTAGCAGCAGCAGGGTGTGTCTGTTTGCTACACCAGCACCACTGTCATCTCTGGACACTCATGACTTCATCTCTGGACACTCATGACTTCATCTCTGGACACTCATGACTTCATCTCTGGACACTCATGACTTCATCTCTGGACACTCATGACGTCATCTCTGGACACTCATGACGTCATCTCTGGACACTCATGACTTCATCTCTGGACACTCATGACGTCATCTCTGGACACTCATGACTTCATCTCTGGACACTCATGACTTCATCTCTGGACACTCATGACTTCATCTCTGGACACTCATTGGACACTCATGACTTCATCTCTGGACACTCATGACTTCATCTCTGGACACTCATGACTTCATCTCTGGACACTCATTGGACACTCATGACTTCATCTCTGGACACTCATGACTTCATCTCTGGACACTCATGACGTCATCTCTGGACACTCATGACTTCATCTCTGGACACTCATGACGTCATCTCTGGACACTCATGACTTCATCTCTGGACACTCATGACTTCATCTCTGGACACTCATGACTTCATCTCTGGACACTCATTGGACACTCATGACTTCATCTCTGGACACTCATGACTTCATCTCTGGACACTCATGACTTCATCTCTGGACACTCATTGGACACTCATGACTTCATCTCTGGACACTCATGACTTCATCTCTGGACACTCATGATGTCATCTCTGGACACTCATGACTTCATCTCTGGACACTCATGACTTCATCTCTGGACACTCATGACGTCATCTCTGGACACTCATTGGACACTCATGACTTCATCTCTGGACACTCATGACGTCATCTCTGGACACTCATGACTTCATCTCTGGACACTCATGACTTCATCTCTGGACACTCATGACGTCATCTCTGGACACTCATGACTTCATCTCTGGACACTCATTGGACACTCATGACTTCATCTCTGGACACTCATGACTTCATCTCTGGACACTCATGACTTCATCTCTGGACACTCATGACTTCATCTCTGGACACTCATTGGACACTCATGACTTCATCTCTGGACACTCATGACTTCATCTCTGGACACTCATGATGTCATCTCTGGACACTCATGACTTCATCTCTGGACACTCATGACTTCATCTCTGGACACTCATGACGTCATCTCTGGACACTCATGACTTCATCTCTGGACACTCATTGGACACTCATGACTTCATCTCTGGACACTCATGACTTCATCTCTGGACACTCATTGGACACTCATGACTTCATCTCTGGACACTCATTGGACACTCATGACTTCATCTCTGGACACTCATGACTTCATCTCTGGACACTCATTGGACACTTATGACTTCATCTCTGGACACTCATGACTTCATCTCTGGACACTCATGACTTCATCTCTGGACACTCATTGGACACTCATGACTTCATCTCTGGACACTCATGACTTCATCTCTGGACACTCATTGGACACTCATGACTTCCTCTTTGGACACTCATTGGACACTCATGACTTCAACTTTGGACACTCATTGGACACTCATGACTTCATCTCTGGACACTCATGACTTCATCTCTGGACACTCATGACTTCATCTCTGGACACTCATTGGACACTCATGACTTCCTCTTTGGACACTCATTGGACACTCATGACTTCATCTTTGGACACTCATTGGACACTCATGACTTCATCTCTGGACACTCATTGGACACTCATGACTTCATCTCTGGACACTCATGACTTCATCTCTGGACACTCATGACTTCATCTCTGGACACTCATTGGACACTCATGACTTCATCTCTGGACACTCATGACTTCATCTCTGGACACTCATTGGACATTCAGGACTTCATCTCTGGACACTCATTGGACACTCATGACTTCATCTCTGGACACTCATGACTTCATCTCTGGACACTCATTGGACACTCATGACTTCATCTCTGGACACTCATGACTTCATCTCTGGACACTCATGACTTCATCTCTGGACACTCATTGGACACTCATGACTTCATCTCTGGACACTCATGACTTCATCTCTGGACACTCATGACTTCATCTCTGGACACTCATTGGACACTCATGACTTCATCTCTGGACACTCATGACTTCATCTCTGGACACTCATTGGACACTCATGACTTCATCTCTGGACACTCATGACTTCATCTCTGGACACTCATTGGACACTCATGACTTCATCTCTGGACACTCATGACTTCATCTCTGGACACTCATTGGACACTCATGACTTCATCTCTGGACACTCATGACTTCCTCTCTGGACACTCATTGGACACTCATGACTTCATCTCTGGACACTCATGACTTCATCTCTGGACACTCATTGGACACTCATGACTTCATCTCTGGACACTCATAACTTCATCTCTGGACACTCATTGGACACTCATGACTTCATCTCTGGACACTCATGACTTCATCTCTGGACACTCATTGGACACTCATGACTTCATCCCTGGACACTCATGACTTCATCTCTGGACACTCATGACTTCATCTCTGGAAACTCATTGGACACTCATGACTTCATCTCTGGACACTCATTGGACACTCATGACTTCATCTCTGGACACTCATGACTTCATCTCTGGACACTCATTGACACTCATGACTTCATCTCTGGACACTCATTGGACACTCATGACTTCATCTCTGGACACTCATGACTTCATCTCTGGACACTCATGACTTCATCTCTGGACACTCATTGGACACTCATGACTTCATCTCTGGACACTCATGACTTCATCTCTGGACACTCATGACTTCATCTCTGGACACACATTGGACACTCATGACTTCATCTCTGGACACTCATTGGACACTCATGACTTCATCTCTGGACACTCATAACTTCATCTCTGGACACTCATGACTTCCTCTCTGGACACTCATTGGACACTCATGACTTCATCTCTGGACACTCATGACTTCATCTCTGGACACTCATTGGACACTCATGACTTCATCTCTGGACACTCATGACTTCATCTCTGGACACTCATGACTTCATCTCTGGACACTCATTGGACACTCATGACTTCATCTCTGGACACTCATTGGACACTCATGACTTCATCTCTGGACACTCATGACTTCATCTCTGGACACTCATGACTTCATCTCTGGACACTCATTGGACACTCATGACTTCATCTCTGGACACTCATTGGACACTCATGACTTCATCTCTGGACACTCATGACTTCATCTCTGGACACTCATGACTTCATCTCTGGACACTCATTGGACACTCATGACTTCATCTCTGGACACTCATTGGACACTCATGACTTCATCTCTGGACACTCATGACTTCATCTCTGGACACTCATGACTTCATCTCTGGACACTCATTGGACACTCATGACTTCATCTCTGGACACTCATGACTTCATCTCTGGACACTCATTGGACACTCATGACTTCATCCCTGGACATTCATGACTTCATCTCTGGACACTCATGACTTCATCTCTGGAAACTCATTGGACACTCATGACTTCATCTCTGGACACTCATTGGACACTCATGACTTCATCTCTGGACACTCATGACTTCATCTCTGGACACTCATTGGGCACTCATGACTTCATCTCTGGACACTCATGACTTCATCTCTGGACACTCATTGGACACTCATGACTTCATCTCTGGACACTCATGACTTCATCTCTGGACACTCATTGGACACTCATGACTTCATCTCTGGACACTCATGACTTCATCTCTGGACACTCATTGGACACTCATGACTTCATCTCTGGACACTCATGACTTCATCTCTGGACACTCATTGGACACTCATGACTTCATCTCTGGACACTCATGACTTCATCTCTGGACACTCATTGGACACTCATGACTTCATCTCTGGACACTCATGACTTCCTCTCTGGACACTCATTGGACACTCATGACTTCATCTCTGGACACTCATGACTTCATCTCTGGACACTCATTGGACACTCATGACTTCATCTCTGGACACTCATGACTTCATCTCTGGACACTCATTGGACACTCATGACTTCATCTCTGGACACTCATGACTTCATCTCTGGACACTCATTGGACACTCATGACTTCATCCCTGGACACTCATGACTTCATCTCTGGACACTCATGACTTCATCTCTGGAAACTCATTGGACACTCATGACTTCATCTCTGGACACTCATTGGACACTCATGACTTCATCTCTGGACACTCATGACTTCATCTCTGGACACTCATTGACACTCATGACTTCATCTCTGGACACTCATTGGACACTCATGACTTCATCTCTGGACACTCATGACTTCATCTCTGGACACTCATGACTTCATCTCTGGACACTCATTGGACACTCATGACTTCATCTCTGGACACTCATGACTTCATCTCTGGACACTCATGACTTCATCTCTGGACACACATTGGACACTCATGACTTCATCTCTGGACACTCATTGGACACTCATGACTTCATCTCTGGACACTCATGACTTCATCTCTGGACACTCATGACTTCCTCTCTGGACACTCATTGGACACTCATGACTTCATCTCTGGACACTCATGACTTCATCTCTGGACACTCATTGGACACTCATGACTTCATCTCTGGACACTCATGACTTCATCTCTGGACACTCATGACTTCATCTCTGGACACTCATTGGACACTCATGACTTCATCTCTGGACACTCATTGGACACTCATGACTTCATCTCTGGACACTCATGACTTCATCTCTGGACACTCATGACTTCATCTCTGGACACTCATTGGACACTCATGACTTCATCTCTGGACACTCATGACTTCATCTCTGGACACTCATTGGACACTCATGACTTCATCCCTGGACATTCATGACTTCATCTCTGGACACTCATGACTTCATCTCTGGAAACTCATTGGACACTCATGACTTCATCTCTGGACACTCATTGGACACTCATGACTTCATCTCTGGACACTCATGACTTCATCTCTGGACACTCATTGGGCACTCATGACTTCATCTCTGGACACTCATGACTTCATCTCTGGACACTCATTGGACACTCATGACTTCATCTCTGGACACTCATGACTTCATCTCTGGACACTCATTGGACACTCATGACTTCATCTCTGGACACTCATGACTTCATCTCTGGACACTCATTGGACACTCATGACTTCATCTCTGGACACTCATGACTTCATCTCTGGACACTCATTGGACACTCATGACTTCATCTCTGGACACTCATGACTTCATCTTCTTGTAGACGCTGATGACAGCTAAGGAACAATAATCATTTTCACCCGCCGCGTTTTGTTGTTTTATGAACGATACTGGACATGGACGCACTCTGAATATCGCGCTCTGAACACGTTTGGCTGTTTTCGGAGATTGACGTCACGTCAGTAACGCTTCTGCACTCTGAACGTGTTATTAGGTCAGTCATACTGGTAATACGCACAAATTAGAAAGAGATGTGTTGTTTATTAGCTATGTTAGCCTACTATCAAAATGACTTTAAAAGTATTGTATGAGTGTTATAATGAAGGCAACACATGATGTAAGTGTCTATATTAGCCTACTATCAAAATGACTTTAAAAGTCTTATATAAGTGTTATAATGAAGACAACACATGATGTAAGTGTCTATATTAGCTATATTAGCCTACTATCAAAATGACATTAAAAGTCTTATGTGAGTGTTATAATGAAGGCAGCACATGATGTAATGTCTGTATTAGCCTACTATCAGAATGACTTTAAAAGTCTTATATAAGTGTTATAATGAAGGCAACACATGATGTAAGTGTCTGTATTAGCCTACTATCAGAATGACTTTAAAAGTCTTATATAAGTGTTATAATGAAGGCAACACATGATGTAAGTGTCTGTCTTAGCCTACTATCAAAATGACTTTAAAAGTCTTATATAAGTGTTATAATGAAGGCAACACATGATGTAAGTGTCTATATTAGCCTACTATCAAAATGACTTTAAAAGTCTTATATAAGTGCTATAATGAAGACAACACATGATGTAAGTGTCTATATTAGCCTACTATCAAAATGACTTTAAAATTATTATGTAAGTGTTATAATGAAGACAACACATGATGGAAGTGTCTATATTAGCCTACTATCAAAATGACTTTAAAAGTCTTATATATGTGCTATAATTAAGACAACACATGATGTAAGTGTCTATATTAGCCTACTATCAAAATGACTTTACAAGTCTTATATAAGTGTTATAATGAAGACAACACATGATGTAAGTGTCTATATTAGCCTACTATCAAAATGACTTTAAAAGTCTGATATAAGTGTTATAATGAAGACAACACATGATGTAAGTGTCTATATTAGCCTACTATCAAAATGAGTCTAAAAGTCTTATGTAAGTGTTATAATGAAGGCAACACATGATGTAAGTGTCTATATTAGCCTACTATCAAAATTATTTTAAAAGTTTTATATAAGTGCTATAATGAAGACAACACATGATGTAAGTGTCTATATTAGCTATATTAGCCTACTATCAAAATGACATTAAAAGTCTTATGTGAGTGTTATAATGAAGGCAGCACATGATGTAAGTGTCTGTATTAGCCTACTATCAGAATGACTTTAAAAGTCTTATATAAGTGTTATAATGAAGGCAACACAAGATGTAAGTGTCTATATTAGCTATATTAGCCTACTATCAAAATGACATTAAAAATCTTATGTGAGTGTTATAATGAAGGCAGCACATGATGTAAGTGTCTGTATTAGCCTACTATCAAAATGACTTTAAAAGTCTTATATAAGTGTTATCATGAAGGCAACACATAATGTAAGTGTCTATATTAGCCTACTATCAAAATGACTTTATAAGTCTTATATAAGTGCTATAATGAAGACAACACATGATGTAAGTGTCTATATTAGCCTACTATCAAAATGACTTTAAAAGTCTTATATAAGTGCTATAATGAAGACAACACATGATGTAAGTGTCTATATTAGCCTACTATCAAAATGACTTTAAAAGACTTATATAAGTGCTATAATGAAGACAACACATGATGTAATTGTCTATATTAGCCTACTATCAAAATGAGTCTAAGAGTCTTATATAAGTGTTATAATGAAGGCAACACATGATGTAAGTGTCTATATTAGCCTACTATCAAAATGACTTTAAAAGTCTTATATAAGTTTTATAATGAAGATAACACATGATGTAAGTGTCTATATTAGCCTACTATCAAAATGACTTTAAAAGACTTATATAAGTGCTATAATGAAGACAACACATGATGTAATTGTCTATATTAGCCTACTATCAAAATGAGTCTAAGAGTCTTATATAAGTGTTATAATGAAGGCAACACATGATGTAAGTGTCTATATTAGCCTATTATCAATATATATATATATATATATATATATATATATATGGTAAGACCGTAATAAAATATTATTTGGCTGTTTTATAGTTTGCAGAAGTGGAGAGAGCACTGCTAGTTTAGGGGAAAAGTATTTCCAAGATGATTTCACATTTATGATTACAGTTGTCAAAACCGTGCCAACTATTGTGTAGTTGTTGATTATTATAACCTTTTCATGCTTTTTCTTAGGCCATATTATGCAAAGGACTTTGCCTTCATGGATTCACCTGTGCACTGCTTGAAGTGGGTCAGAGGTACGAGGTGAAAGAGTTCAAGACCGTGGCATGTTTACTCTTCCCCCTTTGCCAAATCTCCTCTCGGGAACCTGCCAGGAGTTGTGGCTCTGCTCTTGCAGGCAGACTTCATCCCAGTCATTACTTTTATTCTCAGTCACTTGGGTTTGGTGTGGCGACGATACAGGAGAGAGGGATGGGCTAAATATAAAGCCATGCAAGTATGTACTTGACATCACCGAAGAGGTCATTTAGTTTGCTCCTTTGTGGCGTCGGCGGCTTCTGCCGAGTGCAAAAAAAAAGTGGCAGTTTTCTTTTGATTGACATCAGAATAGTTGTTTATTTTGCTTGGTTCATTCCAAGTATACCAATACCAAACATGCAGTATTCTGTTTAGTTCAGTCCAATGTAACGGAACCATTCACCTACACCCAAAATGTAACAACGCTACATTAATGTTGTCCAGGAAGGGTTAGGTCTATATTAGCTATATTAGCCTACTATCAAAATGACTTTAAAAGTCTTATATAAGTGTTATAATGAAGACAACACATGATGTAAGTGTCTATATTAGCCTACTCTCAAAATGACTTTAAAAGCTTTATATAAGTGTTATAATGATGGCAACACATGTTGTAAGTGTCTATATTAGCCTACTATCAAAATGACTTTAAAAGCCTTATATAAGTGTTATAATGATGGCAACACATGTTGTGTCTATATTAGCCTACTATCAAAATGACTTTAAAAGCCTTATATAAGTGTTATAATGATGGCAACACATGTTGTAAGTGTCTATATTAGCCTACTATCAAAATGACTTTAAAAGCCTTATATAAGTGTTATATTGATGGCAACACATGTTGTAAGTGTCTATATTAGCCTACTATCAAAATGACTTTAAAAGTCTTATATAAGTGTTATAATGAAGACAACACATGATGTAAGTGTCTATATTAGTTATATTAGCCTACTATCAAAATGACTTTAAAAGTCTTATATAAGTGTTGTAATGAAGACAACACATGATGTAAGTGTCTATATTAGTTATATTAGCCTACTATCAAAATGACTTTAAAATTAGTCTTATGTAGGTGTTATAATGAAGACAACACATGATGTAAGTGTCTATATTAGCTATATTATCCTACTATCAAAATGACTTTAAAAGTCTTATATAAGTGTTATAATGAAGACAACACATGATGTAAGTGTCTATATAAGTTATATTAGCCTACTATCAAAATGACTTTAAAAGTCTTATATAAGTGTTATAATGAAGGCAACACACGATGTAAGTGTCTATATTAGCTATATTAGCCTACTATCAAAATGACTTTAAAAGTCTTATATAAGTGTTATAATGAAGGCAACACATGATGTAAGTGTCTATATTAGTTATATTAGCCTACTATCAAAATGACTTTAAAAGTCTTATATAAGTGTTATAATGAAGACAACACATGATGTAAGTGTCTATATTAGCCTACTATTAAAATGACTTTAAAAGTCTTATATAAGTGTTATAATGAAGGCAACACATGATGTAAGTGTCTATATTAACAATATTAGCCTACTATCAAAATGACTTTAAAATTAGTCTTATATATGTGTTATAATGAAGACAACACATGATGTAAGTGTCTATATTAGCCTACTATCAAAATGACTTTAAAAGTCTTATATAAGTGTTGTAATGAAGGCAACACATGATGTAAGTGTCGATATTAGCTATATTATCCTACTATCAAAATGACCTTAAAAGTCTTATATAAGTGTTATAATGAAGACAACACATGATGTAAGTGTCTAAATAACAATATATAAATAATAAATGTCATTGTTTGTCTGTAAATAACAATACATCAATAATAAATGTCAGTGTTTATCTCACACAAACAACACAAACACATCGGCTTTAGCGTTAGCTTGTTAGCATTAGCATTCTGTTCAGTGGGGTTGAGGCTAATAACTACACAAATGGACTGTCACTGACTACTTTTACAACACGTAATAAAGTATATAGTTTATATTTGATGTCATTTACCTTTGTTTCACTCGTGTGCTGCCTCCTTTATTTCACATTTATCCAACAAAGTCAGAGTAGCAAAGCAGCTGAGGTAGTTGCTTTCGAGTCCGGCTTCATACTGCTCCGTAAATACGTTTAAAAGAGTCCGTCCTCTTCTCGTAGTTTTCTCGTAGCAAAATTAGGTTTGTAAAACTAATAAACAACAATAAACTGCATGTAGTTTGAGTGAAAACACTGCAAGATACATACTTGCCAACCTTTAGACCTCCGATTTCGGGAGGTGGGGGGTGGGGCGGGGGGCGTGGTTGGGGGCGTGGTTAAGAGGGGAGGAGTATATTTACAGCTAGAATTCATCAACTCGAGTATTTCATATATATATATATATATATATATATATATATATATGTATGAAATACTTGACTTTCAGTGAATTATAGCTATATATATATATATATTTATTTATTTTATTATATATATAAATAAAAGAAATACTTGAATTTCAGTGTTCATTTATTTACACATATACACACACATAACACTCATCTACTCATTGTTGTACTTGAAAGTATAATGCAATACAATTCCGGGGCAATGGCACCTATCAAATACACAGTAATGAAAACACAGTTGTTCTACTAACTGTACCGTGTGTTATGAGAGTAGAGTGTGTGTGGGCGAGAGAAGAGAGGGAGCGGTAGCGTGAGTGCGGGGAGGGACTAGTTGGTTTTGTGTTGGATTGGCTGTGTGCAAGCAATCAATAAAGCAAGATTTGCAACTAATCGCTGGACTCATCATTCACCCTAAAGTCGTCCACTGTGGAGACCCGCTGCCGGGTAAGGTGAAGGGTGTTGCCCCGAGCATACATCGGCCCTGGAGAAGTGTCTCCCCTGCGCTCTTCGACTACGGTCTCGTTCTTCTGCTTCGTCTCCTTGTGTGCGCACACTGGACTCAGGTCCGCGTGGAGCTGGAGGGGGGCGTGGTCTCCAGCTCCGGCTGAATCCCGGGAGATTTTCGGGAGAAAATTTCTTCCGGGAGGTTTTCGGGAGAGGCGCTGAATTTCGGGAGTCTCCCGGGAAAATCCGGGAGGGTTGGCAAGTATGGCAAGATACTTCCACTGATCAGCGTTCATTAGCACAAATAGTTCCACTGATCAGTGATCCTCAGCACAAAGATGCCCCACAGAAGTGGTGGGGCGTGGTCGGGGGTGGGGCGGGGCGTGGTTGGGGGCGTGGTTACGAGGGGAGGAGTATATTTACAGCTAGAATTCACCAACTCCAGTATTTCATACATATATATATATATATATATATATATATATATATATATATATATATATATATATATATATATATATATATATTGGACTCCGCCAAGGCTGCCCTTTGTCACCGATTCTGTTCATAACCTTTATGGACAGAATTTCTAGGCGCAGTCAAGGCGTTGGGGGTATCTGGTTTGGTGGCTGCAGGATTAGGTCTCTGCTATTTGCAGATGATGTGGTCCTGATGGCTTCCTCCGGCCAAGATCTTCAGCTCTCACTGGATCGGTTCGCAGCCGAGTGTGAAGCGACTGGGATGGGAATCAGCACCTCCAAGTCCGAGTCCATGGTTCTCTCCCGGAAAAGGGTGGAGTGCCATCTCCGGGTTGGGGAGGAGATCTTGCCCCAAGTGGAGGAGTTCAAGTACCTCGGAGTCTTGTTCACGAGTGAGGGAAGAGTGGATCGTGAGATCGACAGGCGGATCGGTGCGGCGTCTTCAGTAATGCGGACGCTGTATCGATCCGTTGTGGTGAAGAAGGAGCTGAGCCGGAAGGCGAAGCTCTCGATTTACCGGTCGATCTACGTTCCCATCCTCACCTATGGTCATGAGCTTTGGGTCATGACCGAAAGGACAAGATCACGGGTACAAGCGGCCGAAATTAGTTTCCTCCGCCGAGTGGCGG
>NC_084554.2:4600000-4612500 GCF_033978685.3 Nerophis lumbriciformis | reverse complement strand
CTGAAAGTAGCAGCTGCCCTTATCAGTTTTTTTTTGGGGGGGGAGGGAGGTCTGGAGATAAAGTCTCTCTGTTGTGAGGTGCTACTGACTCTCTGCAAAGCATCTCCTGTCTAAGATATCCTTCCCCTTCAGCAACCTTTCCTTAGCGAAACTGCATTCTCTATCTCGTCCACTTTCCACCGCTATCTTCTTACCTTCTGCCTCTCAAAGCCCTCTTCTGCCTTTTACTTATAACTTCCACTTGGCTTTTTATCTCGTGCCTCTTTCTGTCCGTGCTTCCAAACCCAGTGGTGACTCTGCTTCCGGGTTCCCACTCAAACCAGCAGATATGTTCATAGTCAATAGTAGGAGCAGTTCATTTGCAAAACTACAGTATACGTGAAGTTGTCACGTTGTGTAAATGGTAAATAAAAAGAGAATCCAACAAATCCTTTTCAACTTATATTCAATTGAATAGACTGCAAAGACAAGATATTTCATGTTCACACTGAGAAACTTCTTTTATTATTTGCAAATAATCATAAACGTAGATTTTAATGACAGCAACACATTGCAAAAAAGTTGTCACAGGGGCATTTTTACCACTGTGTTACATGGCCTTTCCTTTTAACAACACTCCGTAAACGTTTGGGAACTGAGGAGACTGTCATGTCTGTGTAATCATGTTTTGTTTTAAGCAGGCCCGGCCCTAACCGATCTGGCGCCCTAGGCAAGATTTTAGGTGGCGCCCCCCCCACATCGGCAGTGAAGTGTATATACTCACAAGAAACCGAATAGCTTTGTCTTTGACCTTTTTTTTTTTTTACTTACAACTATACCTAATATATAAAGGGGTGGAAAAGTGACTATTACCTGCAGGGCAAACATTATCTAACCAGAAGGCAATAATGTAAACAAAAACACCTGCTTAAAAGATCTAATACAAATGTCCCTGAGGAATGTAAGGTGGGAGTACTGTAATTACCTAACGTTACATTATTATTTTCCATAACAATTTAGCCCCCTCCACAATATTAACCCGACGTTAAAACAGAACTAGATATTTATTGATTAGCAAATTGCCGACTCATGTAACATTAGCTTAATGCTAAAAAGCCAGGTTACTATCACATTCTGTAACAGACAAATAATTTCATGTAGGCTAACGTTACCTACCTGCTACCTCTGTCTTTTCTCGTTTCTCCTCCTCTTCTTTTCTCTTTTTTCTTCCCTGGGCACCTGACAGTTTTGGCCGTTTTGACATCTTGTGTTGATTTTTTGATGTGGTGACGTCCAAAAAGAGTCATGATACGGGAAGGGAGGGGGCGCACCGTGCGGGGGGGGGGGGGATGTTGTAACAAATAATAATTCTATTAAATAGGCTTTACTTTGCATTTTAATTAACGTGGGATTATTTTTGGTATTTAGAAATAATAGTACCAACTTTTTTTCTCTTTTTTTTTTCTTCTCTCCAACATTTGTGGCACTTGCGTGGCGCCCCCTGATGGACGGCGCCCTTAGCATTTGCCTATACGGCCTATGCCACGGGCCGGCCCTGGTTTTAAGTCATGTTTTGTTTAGTTTCTGGCTTTTCACTCCCTTGTCTTGTTTGCATGATTACCCATTAGTTTCACCTGTTCCACGTTTGGAGTCATTGTGCACTCTTGTTTGTCACCATAGCAACCATTAGTTTTCACCTGTCACGTCACGCACCTGTTTCACGTTTTGAGTCACGCACCTGCTTTCACTAATCATGTCCATAGTATTTAAGTTCATTCACTTTCTGTTGTTCGTCCTGACGACATCCCCACATTTATGCTCGACACATTTCTAACTCCTTTTCATGTCCATCGTTCACGCTGCTCCTTTTTTGTCCATGCCAAGTAAGTTTTCTTTATTCAAGCCATAGTTTGCAAGTTTTGTTTAATTGTTCATAGTTTCTGCCCTTGTACAAGTTTTGTGTTTATAGTCAAGTTTTGTACTTCCGCCCTTGTGCGCGCCTTTAGTTTGTTCCTTTTGGTATTGTAAAATTAAATATGTATTCACCTGCAAGTCATATCTGGTCCAAATGTTCATTTGCACCACGGGAGAACAAACCACGCCCAAGACCAAGTCATGACAGAGACACATTTTTTAAGCTTCTCAGGTGGAATTCTTTCCCATTATTGCTTGATGTACAGCTTAAGTTGTTCAACAGTCCGGGGTCTCCGTTCTGGTATTTTAGGCTTTACACATTTTCAATTGGAGACAGGTCTGGACTACAGGCAGGCCAGTCTAGTACCCGCACTCTTTTACTATGAAGCCACGCTGTTGTAACACTTGCCTTGCCATTTGTCTTGCTGAAATAAGCAGGGGCGTCCATGATAACGTTGCTTGGATGGCAACATATGTTGCTCCAAAACCTGTATGTACCTTTCAGCATTAATAGTGCCTTCACAGATGGGTAAGTTACCCATTCCTTGGGCACTAATACACCCCCATACCATCACACATGCTGGCTTTTACACTTTGCGCCTATAACAACCCGGATGTTTTTTTCCCTCTTTGTTCCGGCCACAGTTTCCAAAAACAATTTGAAATGTGGACTCGTCAGACCACAGAACACTTTTCCACTTTGCATCAGTCCATCTTAGATGAGCTCGGGCCCCAGCGAAGCCCGGCGGCGTTTCTGGGTGTTGTTGATAAATGGCTTTCGCTTTGCATAGTAGAGTTTTAACTTGCACTTAGATTAGATTAGATTAGATTTATTGGTCCCCTTGGGGAAATTCATTGTCACTGCCGTACATTTAAACACTAGACATTACACATCACACAAAAAAATAAAAAATAACAAAAAGACATCATACATGACTAACACACATTTACAGGCTTGTCAGACAGGTCGGCCGGGCCTGCTGTTAAGGGCGGCTATAGCTGCAGGGATCAGGCTTTTCCTGAGGCAGATGTAGCGACCAACTGTAGGTACTGACAGTGGTTTTCTGAAGTGATCCTGAGCCCATGTGGTGATATCCATTACACACCGATGGCGCTTTTTCATGCAGTACCGCCTGAGTGATCGAAAGTCCATAATATCATCGTTTACGACGTAAACGATGATATTACGGGCTTTCAAGGGTGATGGGTCAAATGCATCGGACAATTTTCACCACACCTAGTGTGTGACAATCATTGGTACTTTAACTTAGATGTGCACACTGTGGCCACACCAGCTGCACACCTGTCCCAAACCTGACTAAATACCAAGTTAATGACGCCAAAAGGGACAAGCGGTAGAAAATGGATGGATGGCTGGATGGATGTTTTATAATTATAATCAAATGACAGCAGTCATTTCCATGGGATTATTTTCTAAAATAAGTGTTTTGGCCCACTTACAATGAAAGTAACACAACTTATTGTTTTTCATGAGCTGTGTACTAGTATTGTATGTCTGGGTGGGGGGTCCTGCTTTGGAAATAATTTGTACCCCTTTCCGATATCGCATTTAGCTCCTACTAAAACATTCACATTTTGCACAATGAGATGTAAACATGGGATCATGTGTACATTCCTGTTGCATTCTGTTCGTAAAATATATCTTTGTTTGTATTTATTTAATATAATAACATCATTTCATGATTAATATTTATAAATTAAGTTTAAATTAAGAAAAAAACCATTTTATTTTTCACCAAAGAAGGGTTCGGTGAAAGCGCATATGAAACTGGTGGGGGTCAGTACCTCCAACAAGAGTTTTAACCTGCAGTTACAGATGTAGCGACCAACTGTAGTTACCAACTGTGGTTTTACTGAAGTGTTCCTGAGCCCATGTGGTGATATCCTTTACACACCGATGTTGTTTTTTGATGTAGTACCGCCTGAGGGATCAAAGGTCTGTAATATCATCGCTTACGTGCAGTGATTTCTCCAGATTCTCTGAACCTTTTGATGATATTACGGAGCGTAGATGGTGAAATCCCTAAATTCCTTGCAATAGCTGGTTGAGAAATGTTGTTCTTAAGCCGTTTGACAATTTGCTCACGCATTTGTTGACAAAGTGGTGACCCTCGCCCCGTCCTTGTTTGTGAATGACTGAGCATTTCATGGAAGCTGCTTTTATACCCAATCATGGCACCCACCTGTTCCCAATTAGCCTGTTCCAAATAAGTGTTTGATGAGCATTTTTTTTTTTGCCAATTGTGCCAATTTTTTTGAAACATGTTGCAGGCATGAAATTCCAAATGAGCTAATATATGCCAAAAAATAACAACATTTTCCAGTTTGAACGTTAAAGGGGAACATTATCACAATTTCAGAAGGGTTAAAACCATTAAAAATCAGTTCCCAGTGGCTTATTATATTTTTCGAAGTTTTTTTCAAAATTGTACCCATCACGCAATATCCCTAAAAAAAAGCTTCAAAGTGCCTGATTTTAACCACCCGTCCATTTTCCTGTGACGTCACATAGTGAAGCCGACACAAACGAACATGGCGGAAAGAACAGCAAGCTATAGCGACATTAGCTCGGATTCAGACTCGGATTTCAGCGGCTTAAGCGATTCGACAGATTATGCATGTATTGAAACGGATGGTTGTAGTGTGGAGGCAGGTAGCGAAAACGAAATTGAAGAAGAAACTGAAGCTATTGAGCCATATCGGTTTGAATCGTATGCAAGCGAAACCGACGAAAACGACACGGGAGAAAGCGAGGACGAATTCGGCGATCGCCTTCTAACCAACGATTGGTATGTGTTTGTTTGGCATTAAAGGAAACTAACAACTATGAACTAGGTTTACAGCATATGAAATACATTTGGCAACAACATGCACTTTGAGAGTGCAGACAGCCCAATTTTCATCAATTAATATATTCTGTAGACATACCCTCATCCGCGCTCTTTTCCTGAAAGCTGATCTGTCCAGTTTTGGAGTTGATGTCAGCAGGCCAGGGAAGCTAGGGTCGATAGGGGGTTTAGCTCGCTCGTCTGCGGGAACAAACTGCCGCCATTGCTTGCCGTGCTACCGAGGTCCTTTGTCCCTGAATTGCTCACACACTCCGGCAGATTCAATGGGGGTCTGGCGGCAGATTTCTTTGACTTTATGGTTGGAAATGCATCTGCTTTGAGTGTCGCAGGATATCCACACATTCTTGCCATCTCTGTCGTAGCATAGCTTTCGTCGGTAAACAAACGTCCAATTTCTTGCCACTTTGGCATCTTTGGGCCACTGGTGCAACTTGAATCCATCCCTGTTCGTGTTGTTACACCCTCCGACAACACACCGACGAGGCATGAGGTCTCCAAGGTACGGAAAACAGTCGAAAAAACGGAAAATAACAGAGCTGATTTGACTCGGTGTTTGAGAAAATGGCGGATTGCTTCCCGATGCGACGTCACATTGTGACGTCATCGCTCCGAGAGTGAATATTACAAAGCAGTGACGTGCAGTCACTAGAGGCAGGTGAGGCAGGGCCTCACCTGCCATCATGGAAAGAAAAAAAATGTAAAAAGGAAAAAAAAGTATTAAATTGTTATATGTATCCAGTGATTATACTATAAAGTTATTTTCCATTTAACTTCACCAGTTTTAGATTATTTTTATTCAAAATCGCTGAATTTTCACATTTGCCGTTCAAATACTGAGAATAGACGGTGCGGTGATCAGCAGCCAGTTGAGGCACGTCACTCAGTGCCTCAACATGGATTCCGGACTCGGCTAACTGCTGGCCTGCTGTGCAGTGAGACCGTATTGCTATATGAACTATATTATACATTTCCATAGTTTAGTTAGCTGAGGTATATAATGTACAGTGTATTTTGTCAACAACTGTATGTGTGTAACGTATTTCTTGTGCTGAGCGATCATAAAACGGCTGCAAAAGACGCACTGGCTGAGGCTCCAGTAGCCCCGCCTCCTGCACCCCCGCCGTAGAATTGTTATATCCACTAAAGCCCACACTTAAACTTTCCACGTGCAAGATTGAATCTATTTAAAAAAAATATTTCATAAGGAGCCAAAAAGTGCAAAAACAATAATGTTCGTGTTGGAGGAGTTGTGAATGACTGCAGGGCCACAACATTAGGTACACCTGCAGACTGCAGGTGTACCTAATTCACAACTCCTCCAACACGAACATGATTGTTTTTGCACTTTTTGGCTTCTTATTAAATAACTTTTGTAACCTATTTTCATGGGCTTTCCTCTTTGTGATGTTAAGTTCCTGTTATGCGCTGTTATACAGTATATGCCTTGAGCTCTTATTTTGAAGGCGCTGAGAGTGGAAGTGATGACAGGGGGTGGAGCGGAGGTTTTTGAAAGAAGGTAAATAAAGTGGTCCTCGTGTAAACTGGAGCCTCCGTGTTTGTTATTTTGTAGTTTCATACAGTATAGGCGACATTTATAAACCCTCAGTTACACTTTTTTAAATAGATTCAATCGTGCACGTGGAAAGTTGAAGTGAGGGCTTTAGTTGCGGCGCATGGACTTCATTTATAAGTAAAGGTAAGACCATAATAACGTTTTTTTTTATTAAATGTGCTTTTTTGTGTGCTACAGTTTGTATGTGTAAAGTTAAAGTTAAGTTAAAGTACCAATGATTGTCACACACACACTAGGTGTAATGAAAATTGTCGTCTGTATTAAAACCATCCCTTTGTTCACCCTCTGGGAGGTGAGGGGAGCAGTGGGCAGCAGCGGCGCCGCGCCCGGGAATTATTTTTGGTGATTTAACCCCCAATTCCAAGCCTTGATGCTGAGTGCCAAGCAGGGAAGAATGCTGGTATGAGCTTTTAAACATAACCCGTTAACTGCTGCCAATCAAATGGTGAATAAGATACTCTTTAGGGTTCATATGTTTGTAAATCTGACTGTGATGAAGTCAGTGCCTCACCAGTCATCAACCTCACCGCACGTCACTGTTAGAAAGGCGTTTAATTCGCCAAAATTCACCCATTTAGAGGTCGGAAATCGGTTAAAAAAATATATGGTCTTTTTTTCTGCAACATCAAGGTATATATCGACGCTTACATAGGTCTGGTGATAATGTTCCCCTTTAAGTATCTTGTCTTTGCAGTCTATTCAATTGAATATAAGTTGAAAAGGATTTGCAAATCATTGTATTCGGTTTTTATTTACCATTTACACAATATGCCAACCTCACTGGTTTTGGGGTTTGTGTCATGACTTCCATCCCAGTCACCTCCTAATGAGGGCTGCAGTCTTTGGCATGACAGATGGGCTGTTACAAGCGGAGATGATAACAGTGAAACGCTTTGCACGGATGTCTTAGAAATCTAAGAAAAAAAGGTTCTGAGTAGGAAGACCATCCATCCATCCATCCATCTTCTTCCGCTTATCCGAGGTCGGGTCGCGGGGGCAGCAGCCTAAGCAGGGAAGCCCAGACTTCCCTCTCCCCAGCCACTTCGTCCAGCTCCTCCCGGTGGATCCCGAGGCGTTCCCAGGCCAGCCGGGAGACATAGTCTTCCCAACGTGTCCTGGGTCTTCCCCGTGGCCTCCTACCGGTCGGACGTGCCCGAAACACCTCCCGAGGGAGGCGTTCGGGTGGCATCCTGACCAGATGCCCGAACCACCTCATCTGGCTCCTCTCGATATGGAGGAGCAGCGGCTTTACTTTGAGCTCCCCCCGGATGGCAGAGCTTCTCACCCTATCTCTAAGGGAGAGCCCCGCCACCCGGCGGAGGAAACTCATTTCGGCCGCTTGTACCCGTGATCTTGTCCTTTCGGTCATGACCCAAAGCTCATGACCATAGGTGAGGATGGGAACGTAGATCGACCGGTAAATCGAGAGCTTTGCCTTCTGGCTCAGCTCCTTCTTCACCACAACGGATCGATACAGCGTCCGCATTACTGAAGATGCCGCACCGATCCGCCTGTCGATCTCACGATCCACTCTTCCCTCACTCGTGAACAAGACTCCGAGGTACTTGAACTCCTCCACTTGGGGCAAGATCTCCTCCCCAACCCGGAGATGGCACTCCACCCTTTTCCGGGCGAGAACCATGGACTCGGATTTGGAGGTGCTGATTCTCATCCCAGTCGCTTCACACTCGGCTGCGAACCGATCCAGTGAGAGCTGAAGATCTTGGCCAGATGAAGCCATCAGGACCACATCATCTGCAAAAAGCAGAGACCTAATCCTGCAGCCACCAAACCAGATACCCTCAACGCCCTGACTGCGCCTAGAAATTCTGTCCATAAAGGTTATGAACAGAATCGGTGACAAAGGGCAGCCCTGGCGGAGTCCAACCCTCACTGGAAACGTGTCCGACTTACTGCCGGCAGTAAGTCGGACACGTTTCCAGTAGGAAGACCATATCCTGGAAATCCATTTCAGGCCCACGAATGTCGACTGAAACAGCTGCTGTGGCCTCTGAACCGACCCAAGGCTGAAGTTTCAAGCCACAAGAATGGCCTCGTCGTGCAGGCCCAAGCAAAGACCGTAGATCTGCAACAATGCCAAAAAGAGATGATAGGCCGAGGTAAAACCAGTCTGAGGCATCTTATTTAGGAGGCCCGGGATACTAAGCAGGAGCGCCACATCCTGATATGGAAAGAAACCGTCACAGGCAGTTCAAACAAACATGGAAATAACCGATCTGGGTTCTTCGTGCGATGATTAGGGATTGTGTCGCCATGATGAAAGCGTTTGATTGGCACATGTAATGACCCAGGACTCTGCCCATTTACCATCATTATCAGACTTTCTCGTGGACTTAGAGCTGTTGACCCGCCGAGCCAATTAGGAGAGCGCCGTTTGAGTAGTGGGTGTGATGCTCTCCACTCCCTGTATGCACTCCTCCCTTTGTGCGCCTTGTTCCGGGGACATCTGGCCAGCACATTAAGTGAGGTTCTGCCACCGAATGAACCACAGAGTACGCCACTGACACACATCAGTGATGCTCAAGAATGTTCCTTGTCAATTTACAGGCACTTCAGAATATATTTTTTTTACTTGAAGGTTTGCGTATGATCATATTTGCCAACCTTGAGACCTCCGATTTCGGGAGGTGGGGGCGGGGGCGTGGTCGGGGGTGGGGCGGGGGGGGGCGTGGTTGGGGGCGTGGTTGGGGGCGTGGTTAAGATATTTATATATATATAAGAAATACTTGACTATCAGTGAATTCTAGCTATATATATATATATATATATATATATATATATATATATATATATATATATATATATATAAATAAAACAAATAAATACTTGAATTTCAGTGTTCATTTATTTACACATATACACACACATAACATTCATCTACTCATTGTTGAGTTAAGGGTTGTATTGTCCATCCTTGTTCTATTCTCTGTCACTATTTCAGAACACACACATTATACAAATATACATTATAAAATCAATAAGAAAAGGGGAGCTCTAATTTGGGAGTCTGAATTAGGATCAGAAGTTCCTATATAAACATTGCGCACTCACGTCGCCTTTTTGTATTGATTACTGCAGCTGTGCGCTGGATTCATTCACAAATACAAACTACAACTCACAAACACTTTAGAGTTAGGCTCCACCATCAGAATGTGTACTTAAACTTATAAAGATCACATGGATATTATTCAGTGAGTTGATTCACCAAAACTAACCTGTTATACAGGAGGAAAAAGCACACAGGACGTTTCAATTGTTCTCAGACTGGTCGCGCTCATCAGAATGACAAGACACTTCCGGTCTGCAGGTGATGGCATTCAATTGGGAAGAAACGCCCTACTGCCCCCTACTGACCAATGTGAATACTGATAAATGTGTAATGACAGCTCCAAAAACGAATTCAAACCACAAAATAAAATAAACAAATCAACACAAAAATGTGACACATTATGGGTGGGTCACATAGGCATGTACAGTAGATGGCAGTATTGTCCTGTTTAAAAGTGTCACAACATTGCTGTTTACGGCAGACGGACTGCTTTACGGTAAACGCTGTTGTTGTGTGTTGTCAACACGTCACTCAGGTCCGCATGGAGCTGGAGGGGGCGTGGCCTCCAGCTCCGCCTGAATTTCGGGAGATTTTCGGGAGAAAATTTGTCCCGGGAGGTTTTCGGGAGAGGCGCTGAATTTCGGGAGTCTCCCGGAAAATCCGGGAGGGTTGGCAAGTATGCGTATGATACAGTCCATCACGCGATCACGCCAATTCGTCTAAATTCAACCAATACCTACAAATGATGTGCAGTTTCGCAACTTCGACCAACGTCTCCGCACATTTTGCCCAATCAAATTTGTCGACGAGTGGCGCTCAAATGTGCACGTCTAAGGAAAGCTTATGTTTGTTTCTTATATAGACAATGAACAACATCAATCAATCAATCAATGTTTATTTATATAGCCTTAAATCACAAGTGTCTCAAAGGGCTGCACAAGCCACAACGACATCCTCGGTTCAGATCCCACATCAGGGCAAGGAAAAACTCAACCAAATGGGACAATGAGAAACATTGAAGAGGACCGCAGATGTGAGGACTCCCCCACCCCCTAGGGCGACCGGTGCAATGGACGTCGAGTGGATCTAGCATAATAGTGTGAGAGTCCAGTCCATAGTGGATCTAACATAATAGTGTGAGAGTCCAGTCCATAGTGGATCTAACATAATAGTGAGAGTTCAGTCCATAATTGATCTAACATAATAGTGTGAAAGTCCAGTCCATAGTGGATCTAACATAATAGTGAGAGTTCAGTCCATAATTGATCTAACATAATAGTGTGAGAGTCCAGTCCATAGTGGATCTAACATAATAGTGAGAGTCCAGTCCATAGTGGATCTAACATAATAGTGAGAGTCCAGTCCATAGTGGATCTAACATAATATTGTGAGAGTCCAGTCCATAGTGGATCTAACATAATAGTGAGAGTCCAGTCCATAGTGGATCTAACATAATAGTGAGAGTCCAGTCCATAGTGGATCCAACATAATAGTGAGAGTCCAGTCCATAGTGGATCTAACATAATAGTGAGAGTCCAGTCCATAGTGGATCTAACATAATAGTGAGAGTCCAGTCCATAGTGGATCTAACATAATAGTGAGAGTCCAGTCCATAGTGGATCTAACATAATAGTGTGAGAGTCCAGTCCATAGTGGATCTAACAAAATAGTGAGAGTCCAGTCCATAGTGGATCTAACATAATAGTGTGAGTCCAGTCCATAGTGGATCTAACATACTAGTGAGAGTCCAGTCCATAGTGGATCGAACATAATAGTGAGAGTCCAGTCCATAGTGGATCTAACATAATAGTGAGAGTCCAGTCCATAGTGGATCTAACATAATAGTGTGAGAGTCCAGTCCATAGTGGATCTAACATAATAGTGAGAGTCCAGTCCATAGTGGATCTAACATAATAGTGTGAGAGTCCAGTCCATAGTGGATCTAACATAATAGTGAGAGTCCAGTCCATAGTGGGGCCAGCAGGAGACCATCCCGAGCGGAGACAGGTCAGCAGCGCAGAGACGTCCCCAACCGATGCACAGGCGAGCGGTCCACCCCGAGTCCCGACTTTGGACAGCCAGCTCTTCATCCATGGCCACCGAACCTGTGCTCCACGAGGGACAGGGGGGCAGAGCAGAAAAGAAACGGCAGATCAACTGGTCTAAAAGGGGTCTATTTAAAGGCTAGAGTATACAAATGAGTTTTAAGATGGGATCTACTGAGGTAGCATCTCTAACTGTTACCGGGAGGGCATTCCAGAGTACTGGAGCCCCAATAGAAAACGCTCTAATATATTAACTAGAATTTGCAATTCCGGGAGGAATTGCGTGTGAATGCAATGCTCCGATACACGTGAGCGGAACTAAAAATGCTTGAATGTCCAGGGTGAGTGGAGATGTTGGAACAGTTCAAATTGGGTGAGAAATGTGATATATGGAGAGGTTTGTATATTGCCCGTTCATTTTCAAAATGTTCCTGGTAATTCCAGGTAATCAGGAAATAAATTTTCAAAACCGGGAAACATGTTGGCTTGAATGCCCTGGGTGAGTGGTGGGTGTGGTTGTTGGAACGGATCAAATCGGGTGAGAACTGTGGGATATGGAGAGGTTTGTATATTGCCCGTTCATTTTCAAAATGTTCCTGGTAATTCCAGGTAATCAGGAAATTTTCAAAACCGGGAAACATGCTGGCTTGGATGCCCTGGGTGAGTGGTGAGTGGAGTTGTTGGAACAGTTCAAATCGGGTGAGAAATGTGAGATATAGAGAGGTTTGTATATTGCCCGTTCATTTTCAACATTTTCCTGGTAATTCCGGTTAATGAGGAAATTTTCAAAACTGGGAAACATGCTAGCTTGAATGCCCTGGGTGAGTGGTGTGTGTGGTTGTTGGAACGGATCAAATCGGGTGAGAACTGTGGGATATGGAGAGGTTTGTATATTGCCCGTTCATTTTCAAAATGTTCCTGGTAATTCCGGGTAATCAGGAAATTTTCAAAACCGGGAAACATGCTGGCTTGAATGCCCTGGGTGAGTGGTGGGTGTGGTTGTTGGAACGGTTCAAATCGGGTGAGAAATGTGGGATATAGAGAGGTTT
>NC_084554.2:4567500-4595000 GCF_033978685.3 Nerophis lumbriciformis | reverse complement strand
AACTCCCAATCAATATTCTACAACACAAATACAACGTTGAAACAACATCATTTTTGACGACGTATAATCAATGTCAGGTTGTGACGTTGATTTGACCATTGAATTTTGGTCATCTCCCAACTAATATTCTACAACACAAATACAACGTTGAACAAACATGCTTTTTGACGACGTTTAATCAATGTCAGATTGTGAAGTTGATTTGACCATTGAATTTTGGTCATTTCCCAACCAATATTTGAGAACACAAATACAACGTTGAAACAACATGCTTTTTGACGACGTTTAATCAATGTCAGGTTGTGACGTTGATTTGACCGTTTAATTTTTGGTCAACTCCCAATCAATATTCTACAACACAAATACAACGTTGAAACAACATCATTTTTGACGACGTATAATCAATGTCAGGTTGTGACGTTGATTTGACCATTGAATTTTGGTCATCTCCCAACTAATATTCTACAACACAAATACAACGTTGAACAAACATGCTTTTTGACGACGTTTAATCAATGTCAGATTGTGAAGTTGATTTGACCATTGAATTTTGGTCATTTCCCAACCAATATTTGAGAACACAAATACAACGTTGAAACAACATCCTTTTTGACGACGTTTAATCAATGTTGGGTTTTGACGTTGATTTGACCGTTGAATTTTGGTCATTTCCCAACCAATATTCGAGAACACAAATACAACGTTGAAACAACATGCTTTTTGACGACGTTTAATCAATGTCAGGTTGTGACGTTTATTTGACCGTTTAATTTTTGGTCAACTCCCAATCAATATTCTACAACACAAATACAACGTTGAAACAACATCATTTTTGACGACGTTTAATCAATGTTGGGTTCTGACGTTGATTTGACCGTTGAATTTTGGTCATTTCTCAACCAATATTCTACAACACAAATACAACGTTGAAACAACATCATTTTTGACGGCGTTTAATCAATGTTGGGTTCTGACGTTGATTTGACCATTGAATTTTGGTCATTTCTCAACCAATATTCTACAACACAAATACAACGTTGAAACAACATGCTTTTTGACGACGTTTAATCAATGTTGGGTTCTGACGTTGATTTGACCGTTGAATTTTGGTCATTTCCCAACCAATATTCTACAACACAAATACAACGTTGAAACAACATGCTTTTTGACGACGTTTAATCAATGTTGGGTTCTGACGTTGATTTGACCGTTGAATTTTGGTCATTTCCCAACCAATATTCGAGAACACAAATACAACGTTGAAACAACATGCTTTTTGACTACGTTTAATCAATGTCAGGTTGTGACGTTTATTTGACCGTTTAATTTTTGGTCAACTCCCAATCAATATTCTACAACACAAATACAACGTTGAAACAACATCATTTTTGACGACGTTTAATCAATGTTGGGTTCTGACGTTGATTTGACCGTTGAATTTTGGTCATTTCTCAACCAATATTCTACAACACAAATACAACGTTGAAACAACATGCTTTTTGACGACGTTTAATCAATGTTGGGTTTTGACGTTGATTTGACCGTTGAATTTTGGCCATTTCCCAACCAATATTTGAGAACACAAATACAACGTTGAAACAACATGCTTTTTGACGACGTTTAATCAATGTTGGGTTCTGACGTTGATTTGACCGTTGAATTTTGGTCATTTCCCAACCAATATTCGAGAACACAAATACAACGTTGAAACAACATGCTTTTTGACGACGTTTAATCCATGTCAGGTTGTGACGTTTATTTGACCGTTTAATTTTTGGTCAACTCCCAATCAATATTCTACAACACAAATACAACGTTGAAACAACATCATTTTTGACGACGTTTAATCAATGTTGGGTTCTGACGTTGATTTGACCGTTGAATTTTGGTCATTTCTCAACCAATATTCTACAACACAAATACAACGTTGAAACAACATCATTTTTGACGACGTTTAATCAATGTCAGGTTGTGACGTTGATTTGACCATTGAATTTTGGTCATCTCCCAACTAATATTCTACAACACAAATACAACGTTGAACAAACATGCTTTTTGACGACGTTTAATCAATGTCAGATTGTGAAGTTGATTTGACCATTGAATTTTGGTCATTTCCCAACCAATATTTGAGAACACAAATACAACGTTGAAACAACATCCTTTTTGACGACGTTTAATCAATGTTGGGTTTTGACGTTGATTTGACCGTTGAATTTTGGTCATTTCCCAACCAATATTCTACAACACAAATACAACGTTGAAACAACATCATTTTTGACGACGTTTAATCAATGTTGGTTTCTGACGTTGATTTGACCGTTGAATTTTGGTCATTTCCCAACCAATATTCTACAACACAAATACAACGTTGAAACAACATGCTTTTTGACGACGTTTAATCAATGTTGGGTTCTGACGTTGATTTGACCGTTGAATTTTGGTCATTTCCCAACCAATATTCGAGAACATAAATACAACGTTGAAACAACATGCTTTTTGACGACGTTTAATCCATGTCAGGTTGTGACGTTTATTTGACCGTTTAATTTTTGGTCAACTCCCAATCAATATTCTACAACACAAATACAACGTTGAAACAACATGCTTTTTGACGACGTTTAATCAATGTTGGGTTCTGACGTTGATTTGACCGTTGAATTTTGGTCATTTCTCAACCAATATTCTACAACACAAATACAACGTTGAAACAACATGCTTTTTGACGACGTTTAATCAATGTTGGGTTTTGATGTTGATTTGACCGTTGAATTTTGGCCATTTCCCAACCAATATTTGAGAACACAAATACAACGTTGAAACAACATGCTTTTTGACGACGTTTAATCAATGTTGGGTTCTGACGTTGATTTGACCGTTGAATTTTGGTCATTTCCCAACCAATATTCGACAACACAAATACAACGTTGAAACAACATGCTTTTTGACGACGTTTAATCAATGTTGGGTTCTGACGTTGATTTGACCGTTGAATTTTGGTCATTTCTCAACCAATATTCTACAACACAAATACAACGTTGAAACAACATGCTTTTTGACGACGTTTAATCAATGTTGGGTTCTGACGTTGATTTGACCGTTGAATTTTGGTCATTTCTCAACCAATATTCTACAACATAAATACAACGTTGAAACAACATGCTTTTTGACGACGTTTAATCAATGTTGGGTTTTGATGTTGATTTGACCGTTGAATTCTGGCCATTTCCCAACCAATATTTGAGAACACAAATACAACGTTGAAACAACATGCTTTTTGACGACGTTTAATCAATGTTGGGTTCTGACGTTGATTTGACCGTTGAATTTTGGTCATTTCCCAACCAATATTCGAGAACACAAATACAACGTTGAAACAACATGCTTTTTGACGACGTTTAATCAATGTCAGGTTGTGACGTTTATTTGACCGTTTAATTTTTGGTCAACTCCCAATCAATATTCTACAACACAAATACAACGTTGAAACAGCATCATTTTTGACGACGTATAATCAATGTCAGGTTGTGACGTTGATTTGACCATTGAATTTTGGTCATCTCCCAACTAATATTCTACAACACAAATACAACGTTGAAACAACATGCTTTTTGACGACGTTTAATCAATGTCAGGTTGTGACGTTTATTTGACCGTTTAATTTTTGGTCAACTCCCAATCAATATTCTACAACACAAATACAACGTTGAAACAACATGCTTTTTGACAACGTTTAATCAATGTCAGGTTGTGACGTTTATTTGACCGTTTAATTTTTGGTCAACTCCCAACCAATATTCTACAACACAAATACAACGTTGAAACAACATCATTTTTGACGACGTATAATCAATGTCAGGTTGTGACGTTAATTTGACCATTGAATTTTGGTCATCTCCCAACTAATATTCTACAACACAAATACAACGTTGAAACAACATGATTTTTGACGACGTTTAATCAATGTTGGGTTCTGACGTTGATTTGACCGTTGAATTTTGGTCATTTCTCAACCAATATTCTACAACACAAATACAACGTTGAAACAACATGCTTTTTGACGACGTTTAATCAATGTTGGGTTCTGACGTTGATTTGACCGTTGAATTTTGGTCATTTCTCAACCAAAATTCTACAACACAAATACAACGTTGAAACAACATGCTTTTTGACGACGTTTAATCAATGTTGGGTTCTGACGTTGATTTGACCGTTGAATTTTGGTCATTTCTCAACCAATATTCTACAACACAAATACAACGTTGAAACAACATGCTTTTTGACGACGTTTAATCAATGTTGGGTTCTGACGTTGATTTGACCGTTGAATTTTGGTCATTTCCCAACCAATATTCGAGAACACAAATACAACGTTGAAACAACATGCTTTTTGACGACGTTTAATCAATGTCAGGTTGTGACGTTTATTTGACCGTTTAATTTTTGGTCACCTCCCAATCAATATTCTACAACACAAATACAACGTTGAAACAACATCATTTTTGACGACGTATAATCAATGTCAGGTTCTGACGTTGATTTGACCGTTGAATTTTGGTAATTTCTCAACCAATATTCTACAACACAAATACAACGTTGAAACAACATGCTTTTTGACGACGTTTAATCAATGTTGGGTTTTGACGTTGATTTGACCGTTGAATTTTGGCCATTTCCCAACCAATATTCGAGAACACAAATACAACGTTGAAACAACATGCTTTTTGACGACGTTTAATCAATGTTGGGTTCTGACGTGGATTTGACCGTTGAATTTTGGTCATTTCCCAACCAATATTCGAGAACACAAATACAACGTTGAAACAACATGCTTTTTGACGACGTTTAATCAATGTCAGGTTGTGACGTTTATTTGACCGTTTAATTTTTGGTCAACTCCCAATCAATATTCTACAACACAAATACAACGTTGAAACAACATCATTTTTGACGACGTTTAATCAATGTTGGGTTCTGACGTTGATTTGACCGTTGAATTTTGGTCATTTCTCAACCAATATTCTACAACACAAATACAACGTTGAAACAACATCATTTTTGACGACGTTTAATCAATGTTGGGTTCTGACGTTGATTTGACCGTTGAATTTTGGTCATTTCTCAACCAATATTCTACAACACAAATACAACGTTGAAACAACATGCTTTTTGACGACGTTTAATCAATGTTGGGTTTTGACGTTGATTTGACCGTTGAATTTTGGCCATTTCCCAACCAATATTTGAGAACACAAATACAACGTTGAAACAACATGCTTTTTGACGACGTTTAATCAATGTTGGGTTCTGACGTTGATTTGACCGTTGAATTTTGGTCATTTCTCAACCAATATTCTACAACACAAATACAACGTTGAAACAACATCCTTTTTGACGACGTTTAATCAATGTTGGGTTTTGACGTTG
The DNA here is from genome assembly GCF_033978685.3 of Nerophis lumbriciformis. Lineage (NCBI taxonomy): Eukaryota > Metazoa > Chordata > Actinopteri > Syngnathiformes > Syngnathidae > Nerophis > Nerophis lumbriciformis. The sequence goes on along the minus strand of NC_084554.2, from coordinate 4,589,573 downwards.
ATTTGACCGTTGAATTTTGGTCATTTCCCAACCAATATTCGAGAACACAAATACAACGTTGAAACAACATGCTTTTTGACGACGTTTAATCAATGTCAGGTTGTGACGTTTATTTGACCGTTTAATTTTTGGTCAACTCCCAATCAATATTCTACAACACAAATACAACGTTGAAACAACATCATTTTTGACGACGTTTAATCAATGTTGGGTTCTGACGTTGATTTGACCGTTGAATTTTGGTCATTTCTCAACCAATATTCTACAACACAAATACAACGTTGAAACAACATACTTTTTGACGACGTTTAATCAATGTTGGGTTTTGACGTTGATTTGACCGTTGAATTTTGGCCATTTCCCAACCAATATTTGAGAACACAAATACAACGTTGAAACAACATGCTTTTTGACGACGTTTAATCAATGTTGGGTTCTGACGTTTATTTGACCGTTTAATTTTTGGTCAACTCCCAATCAATATTCTACAACACAAATACAACGTTGAAACAACATCATTTTTGACGACGTTTAATCAATGTTGGGTTCTGACGTTGATTTGACCGTTGAATTTTGGTCATTTCTCAACCAATATTCTACAACACAAATACAACGTTGAAACAACATCATTTTTGACGACGTTTAATCAATGTTGGGTTCTGACGTTGATTTGACCGTTGAATTTTGGTCATTTCTCAACCAATATTCTACAACACAAATACAACGTTGAAACAACATGCTTTTTGACGACGTTTAATCAATGTTGGGTTTTGACGTTGATTTGACCGTTGAATTTTGGCCATTTCCCAACCAATATTTGAGAACACAAATACAACGTTGAAACAACATGCTTTTTGACGACGTTTAATCAATGTTGGGTTCTGACGTTGATTTGACCGTTGAATTTTGGCCATTTCCCAACCAATATTTGAGAACACAAATACAACGTTGAAACAACATGCTTTTTGACGACGTTTAATCAATGTTGGGTTCTGACGTTGATTTGACCGTTGAATTTTGGTCATTTCCCAACCAATATTCGAGAACACAAATACAACGTTGAAACAACATGCTTTTTGACGACGTTTAATCAATGTCAGGTTGTGACGTTTATTTGACCGTTTAATTTTTGGTCAACTCCCAATCAATATTCTACAACACAAATACAACGTTGAAACAACATCATTTTTGACGACGTATAATCAATGTCAGGTTGTGACGTTGATTTGACCATTGAATTTTGGTCATCTCCCAACTAATATTCTACAACACAAATACAACGTTGAACAAACATGCTTTTTGACGACGTTTAATCAATGTTGGGTTTTGACGTTGATTTGACCGTTGAATTTTGGCCATTTCCCAACCAATATTTGAGAACACAAATACAACGTTGAAACAACATGCTTTTTGACGACGTTTAATCAATGTTGGGTTCTGACGTTGATTTGACCGTTGAATTTTGGTCATTTCCCAACCAATATTCGAGAACACAAATACAACGTTGAAACAACATGCTTTTTGACGACGTTTAATCAATGTTGGGTTTTGATGTTGATTTGACCGTTGAATTTTGGCCATTTCCCAACCAATATTCTACAACACAAATACAACGTTAAAACAACATGCTTTTTGACGACGTTTAATCAATGTTGGGTTCTGACGTTGATTTGACCGTTGAATTTTGGTCATTTCTCAACCAATATTCTACAACACAAATACAACGTTGAAACAACATGCTTTTTGACGACGTTTAATCAATGTTGGGTTTTGACGTTGATTTGACCGTTGAATTTTGGTCATTTCCCAACCAATATTCGAGAACACGAATACAACGTTGAACAACATGCTTTTTGACAATGTTTAATCAATTGTGGATTCCGACCTTTATTTGACCATTGAAATTTGGCCATTTCCCAACCAACATTGCGGATCCAACAACAATGTTGTCTCAATTTACAAATACAACTATTTTGCAACGTTGTTTCAATGTTTTGGGCCCGCTGGGATGTTCAACAGCAGTGCTCAGTTCCATCACCGTGTAACGGCCATTGGAACGTCAACACAAGCACTGATATGTAACAGCTGCTATCCGTCCCACTTTAAAAGACATGTCACTTAAAATCAAAGTTAGAAATCGCCAGGAGAAAGAGGATAAATCACGGCGAAGTCCAGCATGCCATGACTAGCCTCGTGTGGGTAGGCCCTAATACCCCTGGACCGGATAGTCTCCTCTACTCCCTGTGGTGTTCAAGTCTATTATCTCATTGACCTGCTGGCTGACAGAGAGGTCCACAAAGAGAAGGAAAGGAAAGGAGATGAGGCAGAAAAGTGGCTGACCAGGTCACACGTGGGGGAAAGATGAAGGAGTGCCTAACAAGACAACCGTACAAGTAAAGGTTCTGACAAGATCAGTTGCAGGGGAGGGTCAACCCCCAGAGGAAAGTAGGGGCAAAACATGTGTTGAAAGTTTGCTCAACTGGAAAATATCTAAATGGTTTTTATACTGGCAACACTGTAAAAGCAGTTTTTGACCAATTCTTCTTGATTTGGATCTGTACCTGTTCCTGCTTTCTCTTGGTCAGTCCCAATTAAGGATGGGTACCAAAATCTGTACTTTTTTTTTTACTAGCGACAATCTGTATCAATCAAACGGTGCTGAATTTCAGTACTTAATGATCAAATTAACATGACCACACACAATAGTACTGAAAATGTATACCGTTGAGTCCTGGTACCAGGAATTGATACCGTATCAGTTCAAATCTGAACGGTACCTACCCTGGGTCGCAAATTTGCCAGTCAAGTGAGTGCTAATTTAGTCACTTTGAGTAAATCCGCCTCGCAACAACTGGCCAGAAAATCATGTAACGTCACCGAGATCAAGAATCCAAACACATCTGTTTATCTGCGTTCCTGCGCCTGCATGATAATTCAAGATAGTGACTGTTCTTGTTCCAACTAGATCTCCGTTGCAGAGGCCCGCCTCTTTCAGACCTAAGTTTTACACAGCTGTCATATGACATTTCTGGGGCAGTTATGAGTGAGCCCATGAAGTCTACCTAGCAACAACCGGCCAGGCCAAGGTGTGACGTTGCCAGGAACAAAGATCCTAGGATTTCTGTTAAATTAAAGTACCAATGATTGTCACACACACCTAGGTGTGGTGAAATTTTTCCTCTGCATTTAACCGTCCCCTTGTTCACCCCCTGGGAGGTGAGGGGAGCAGTGGGCAGTGGCCACGCCCGGGAATAATTTTTGGTGATGTAACCCCCAATTCCAACCCTTGATGCTGAGTGACAAGCAGGGAGGTAATGGGTCCCATTTTTATAGTCTTTGGTATGACTCGACCTGGGTTTGAACGGGCACTCTAACCACTAGGCCACTGAGTAGGTTCCTGTTGCTGTTCCTCTGAGTGTTATGTCCAGAGGCATGCCTTCTTTTACCCCTAGTTTAGCGTTCAAATAGTCGAGTGGTTATGATTGATCTATTGAAGTCTACTTAGCAATAAACAGGATAGGCCATTTTAATCCAAGCATGCATGTTATATTAGCAATATATGGAGCTTGATCTACAAACCCCAAAACCAGTGAAGTTGTCACGTTGTGTAAATGGTAAATAAAAACAGAAAACAATGATTTGCGAATCCTTTTCAACCTATATTCAATTGAATAGACCGCAAAGACAAGATACTTAACGTCCGAACTGGCAAACTTTGTTGTTGTTTTTGCAAATATTAGCTCATTTGGAATTGGATGCCTGCAACAAAAAAAGACTTGTGGACAAATGCGTGAGGAAATTGTCGAACACTTTAAGAACAACATTTCTCAACGAGCTACTGCGAGGAATTTAGGGATTTCACCATCTACGGTCTGTAATATCATCAAAGGGTTCAGAGAATCTGGTGTATTCTGTTTTTATTTACGATTTACACAACGTGCCAACTTCACTGGTTTGGGGTTTTGTAGAAACACCCGTTTTTACAAAGGAGTTAAGGGTGCGCATCGCCCATTCAACCAATTGCGAGCGCTGCACGGAACTCTATCTACAAAGATGAGGGTCAAGTTGATTTAAGTCTTTGCGTCTTTCCATTTCGTTATTTAATCCAGTGAGTGGATAATTTACAATAAAAGAAGATTTTGTCACCTGCGCTGATTGGACTATCCATCCATCCATCCATTTTCTACTGCTTATTCCCTTCGGGGTCACGGGGGGCGCTGGAGCCTATCTCAGCTACAATCGGACGGAAGGCGGGGTACACCCTGGACAAGTCGCCACCTCATCACGGGGACGGCGTGGCGCGGTTGGGAGAGTGGCCGTGCCAGCAACCCGAGGGTTCCTGGTTCAATCCCCACCTTCTACCAACCTCGTCACGTCCGTTGTGTCCTTGAGCAAGACACTTCACCCTGGCTCCTGATGGGTGGTGGTTAGGGCCATGCCTGGCAGCTCCCGCCAACAGTGTGTGAATGGGTGAATGTGGAAATAGTGTCAAAGCGCTTTGAGTACCTTGAAGGTAGAAAAGCTCTATAAAAGTATAACCCATTGATCACAGGGCCAACACAGATAGACAGACAACATTCACACACTAGGGCCAATTTAGTGTTGCCAATCAACCTATCCCCAGGTGCATGTCTTTGGAGGTGGGAGGAAGCCGGAGTACCCGGAGGGATTCCACGCAGTCACGGGGAGAACATGCAAACTCCACACAGAAAGATCCCGAGCGCAGGATCTAACCCAGGACCTTCGTATTGTGAGGCAGACGCACTAACCCCTCTCCCACCGTGCTGTCCGCTGATTGAACTAGTGGCAGCCAATCCAGAAAGCGCTTAAAGTCAGCTGACACGTCATCTTTGATGTGGGCTACACTTGAATTGCTATTGCGACATCCAGTGGACAGATTTAGAACAACAGTTTCTTCCATTAAAAAAATGAAGCTAATTTTTATATTCAGCAAACTGATCGTACTGTAATGTTGCACACATGAGATACGATAGACGCTTTAAGAGCCACATTCCCTCTGACATGATCATTGAGGAGTCTCATGTTTGTGCCAGAGAGCGTTGGCCTGATTCTGTACTTCTAGTGCATCTAATCATCGTCCCACAAGCCTGCTCTATCTGCAGGCTAAAGCTGCTTCACCACTGGCTCCATGCTCATGTTGACACAGATTAGATTTGCATACACTCTCTGTATTCTGGAAACACAATCGCTCCTCTCCCTTGGTCACAGTCTGGATATTATAATTATATATTGGCCCGTGTTTCTTTCATTAAAGGGGAACATTATCACCAGACCTATGTAAGCGTCAATATATACCTTGATGTTGCAGAAAAAAGACCATATATTTTTTTAACCGATTTCCGAACTCTAAATGGGTGAATTTTGGCGAAATAAACGCCTTTCTATTATCCGCTTTCGGAGCGATGACGTCACATCGGGAAGCAATCCGCCATTTTCTCAAACACCGAGTCAAATCAGCTCTGTTATTTTCCGTTTTTTTCGACTGTTTTCCGTACCTTGGAGACATCATGCCTCGTCGGTGTGTTGTCGGAGGGAGGGTGTAACAACACCAACAGGGACGGATTCAAGTTGCACCAGTGGCCCAAAGATGCGAAAGTGGCAAGAAATTGGACGTTTGTTTACCGACGAAAGCTATGCTACGACAGAGATGGCAAGAATGTGTGGATATCCTGCGACACTCAAAGCAGATGCATTTCCAACCATAAAGTCAAAGAAATCTGCCGCCAGACCCCCATTGAATCTGCCGGAGTGTGTGAGCAATTCAGGGACAAAGGACCCCGGTAGCACGGCAAGCAATGGCGGCAGTTTGTTCCCGCAGACGAGCGAGCTAAACCCCCTATCGACCCTAGCTTCCCTGGCCTGCTGACATCAACTTCAAAACTGGACAGATCAGCTTTTAGGAAAAGAGCGCGGATGAGGGTATGTCTACTGAATATATTAATTGATGAAAACTGGGCTGTCTGCACTCTCAAAGTGCATGTTGTTGCCAAATGTATTTCATATGCTGTAAACCTAGTTCATAGTTGTTAGTTTCCTTTAATGCCAAACAAACACATACCAATCGTTGGTTAGAAGGCGATCGCCGAATTCGTCCTCGCTTTCTCCCGTGTCGTTTTCGTCGGTTTCGCTTGCATACGGTTCAAAACCGATATGGCTCAATAGCTTCAGTTTCTTCTTCAATTTCGTTTTCGCTACCTGCCTCCACACTACAACCATCCGTTTCAATACATGCATAATCTTAATCGCTTAAGCCGCTGAAACCCGAGTCTGAATCCGAGCTAATGTCGCTATAGCTTGCTGTTCTTTCCGCCATGTTTGTTTGTGTTGGCTTCACTATGTGACGTCACAGGAAAATGGACGGGTGTTTATAACGATGGTTAAAATCAGGCACTTTGAAGCTTTTTTTTAGGGATATTGCGTGATGGGTAACATTTTGAAAAAAACTTCGAAAAATAAAATAAGCCACTGGGAACTGATTTTTAATGGTTTTAACCCTTCTGAAATTGTGATAATGTTCCCCTTTAAAGAACGAGGCTCTGGCACGGCGCGTCGTTTCCTTCCGCGAGGGCCGACTTCACGAGTGATTAACGTTGTTCTTGCTCTGACGGTGAATGAAATGGAAGCAGGAACATCCAGAAGTTGGTGTTAATAAAATGTTGTAATTGTCAGCTGCATTCATGTTCGAGTGGAACGTGGGTGGATGAGATGATGGTCTCCAAGTCTTCCTGCAGGACTTTATTAGATCACTCGTTTTCTGACCACGGGTTCAAGCTTGTGGGTCACAGCAGCGGACAGTGTCCCTGTGAGACTACACTCCAGTTTAATAGCCACGTCAAGATCAAGTTAGGACCACAGAGTTGGACTTTTTCATCCTTTGAGGTTCCGTAATTATCGGACTATAAGGCGCACTCAAAATCCTTTCATTTTCTCGAAAATCGACAGTGCGCCTTGTCACCCGGTGCACCTAATGTACGGAATAATCCTGGTTGTGCTTACCGACCTCGAAGCTATTTTATTTGGTACATGGTGTAGTGATAATTGTGACCAGTAGAGTAAAGTACCCATGATTGTCACACACACACACTGGGTGTGGCGAAATTATTCTCTGCATTTGACCCTGCATTGGAGGTGAGGGGAGCATTGAGCAGCAGCGGCGGCCGCGCCCGGAAATAATTTTTGGTGATTTAACCCCCAATTCCAACCCTTGATGCTGAGTGCCAAGCAGGGAGGTAATGGCTCCTATTGTTATAGTTTTTGGTATGACTCACAACCTACCCATCTCAGGGCGGACACTCTAACCACTAGGCCACGGAGTAGGTAGATGGCAGTCACACATAAGAGATACGTGTAGACTGCAATATGACGCCAGTAAACCACACCAAAACTTTCAATGTTCCATTGAAAATATAGAACGTTACACACGGCGCTCAAAAATCTGTCAAAAATGTTTCAGTACGACTTTGAAGTATTACTATGGTGTGTGTATAAGGACCGCAAATTGGCACCCATTAGCAGACATATTATATTATCTGGCGTTTTGTTTCACAGTATTATGCAAAACCAACTGTTCTTACCTTCTGGTACCTGCTTTTGTGTATTTGGGATCTGTATAAGTCCCTGAAATGTAGTAACAGACACCTTCATAACAATATGAAATATGTACAATATACACACTGCAAGTATAAATATAGAATGTAGTAACAGACACCTTCATAACAATATGTAATATGTACAATATACACACTGCAAGTATAAATAGAATGTAGTAACAGACACCTTCATAACAATATGTAATATGTACAAAATACACACTGCAAGTATATATATAAAATGTAGTAACAGACACCTTCATAACAATATGTAACATGTACAATATACACACTGCAAGTATATATATAATGTAGTAACAGACACCTTCATAACAATATGTAATTTGTACAATATACACACTGCAAGTATATATATAATGTAGTAACAGACACCTTCATAACAATATGTAATATGTACAATATACACACTGCAAGTGTATATATATATAATGTAGTATCAGACACCTTCATAACAATATGTAATATGTACAATATACACATTGCAAGTATATATATAATGTAGTAACAGACACCTTCATAACAATATGAAATGTGTACAATATACACACTGCAAGTATATATATAATGTAGTAACAGACACCTTCATAACAATATGTAACATGTACAATATACACACTGCAAGTATATGTATAATGTAGTAACAGACACCTTCATAATATGTACAATATACACACTGCAAGTATATATATAATGTAGTAACAGACACCTTCATAACAATATGTAATATGTACATTATACACATTGCAAGTATATATATAATGTATTAACAGACACCTTCATAACAATATGTAATATGTACAATATACACACTGCAAGTGTATATATATAATGTAGTAACAGACACCTTCATAACAATATTTAATACGTACAATATACACACTGCAAGTATATATATAATGTAGTAACAGACACCTTCATAATAATATGTAATATGTACAATATACACACTGCAAGCATATCTATAATGTAGTAACAGACACCTTCATAACAATATGTAATATGTACAAAATACACACTGCAAGTATATATATAATGTAGTAACAGACACTTTCATAACAATATGTAATATGTACAATATACACACTGCAAGTATATATATATATATATATATATATATATATATAATGTAGTAACAGACACCTTCATTACAATATGTAATATGTACAATATACACACTGCAAGTATATATATATAGATAACGTAGTAACAGACACTTTCATAACAATATGTAATATGTACAATATACACACTGCAGGTATATCTATAATGTAGTAACAGACACCTTCATAACAATATGTAATATGTACAATATACACACTGCAAGTATGTATATAATGTAGTAACAGACACCTTCATAACAATATGTAACATGTACAATATACACACTGCAAGTATATGTATAATGTAGTAACAGACACCTTCATAATATGTACAATATACACACTGCAAGTATATATATAATGTACTAACAGACACCTTCATAACAATATGTAATATGTACAATATACACACTGCAAGTATATATATATATAATGTAGTAACAGACACCTTCATAACAATATGTAATATGTACAATATACACACTGCAAGTATATATGTAATGTAGTAACAGACACCTTCATAACAATATGTAATATGTACAATATACACACTGCAAGTATATATATAATGTAGTAACAGACACCTTCATAACAATATGAAATGTGTACAATATACACACTGCAAGTATATATATAATGTAGTAACAGACACCTTCATAACAATATGTAACATGTACAATATACACACTGCAAGTATATGTATAATGTAGTAACAGACACCTTCATAACAATATGTAATATGTACAAAATACACACTGCAAGTATATATATAATGTAGTAACAGACACCTTCATAACAATATGCAATATGTACAATATACACACTGCAATTATATACACAAACCCCAAAAGCAGTGAAGTTGTTACGTTGTGTAAATGGTAAAAAAAAAGGGAATACTGCGAGTTTGAGACCCCTGTTCTCGAGGTATGGAAAAAAAATCAAGTACACACACACACACACACACACACACACACACACACACACACACACACACACACACACACACACACACACACACACACACACACACACACACACACACACACACACACACACACACACCTCCAGTTTTGCATTCAGGAGTGCAGTGATGGGAAAGAGAGATAAAATGCTGCGTTTAGATGCCACTGACAACTGGCCATCCGGACAAGCTCTGACATGCTCTCTGATGGCACGACACAAGCATTTTGTCTCATGTTCAAACCCCCTCCCCAAAGACTCAGGCACATGTCTTTTAGTTCCGACATAACTAAAAACATGGCTAACATTGACTTGAACTCAAAATCTCGTCTCAATCCACTTTACCGCTCACTCCATAAGTAAGGGAAATTATTGAAGTGAAATTGTCTGATAATGTAGAGTACAGGGACACCTTGGAAAATCTTAGAAATCAAAACAAGACCAGAGCTAAAAAAGGCCGCGATTACCGTATTTTTTCGGGCGCTGTGTGATTGGGGGTGGGGTTCGGGAGCACAGACCAAGGACCCCTGGAGGTACACTGAGCAGACAAGGGGAGCGAAAAGACCCCAGGACCCGTCATCCGCCGCAACCCTGTAACTCGACCTCAGAGATAACCATCACACCAAAGTGGCCCCCGCCGACCCCATCTCTGCTCCGTGGTGACCCGGAGAGGGGGCGGGCAACACTTTCCCATCAATGCAGGCCTGTCTGGAGGCCTCGCATAACTGCGCCGGAGCCGATAACTGACTCACAACTTTACACCGCCTTTGTTTTAAAGCCACGTCTGCCCCGCCTCATTCATGTCTAGAGCCTGGAACTCACGGCATCTGTTTGTACGAGGAATTAAGAGCTTGCTCAGACAACATTCAACTATGCGATTGAATTATTTTTGTACCGTTTATGTCTAAGGGGTAGCTTATTGGGCCCTTTGCAGTTTTTTTTGGTTTGCATCGACTAGCTCCAAGTCTAAATACTTGCCTGACTTGGCCCTCGTTATACATCAGAGAGGAGCTTTCCCCAACAAGGCGATCAGATCCTAGAACCATTTTAGCTCCTACTCTGAGGCAGACCTTTGCAGACCGGACAATATGATGTGTCTGTGGTCATAGACCTGTGCAGACCGGACAATATGACGTTTCGGTGGTCTTGGACTCGTATGGACCGGACGATATGACGTGTCGGTGGTTCTGGATTTGTGCGGACCAGACAATAGGGCGTTTCGGTGGTCCTGGACTTGTATGGACCGGACGATATGACGTGTCGGTGGTCCTAGATTTGTGCCGACCAGACAATATTGCGTTTCGGTGGTCCTGGACGATTGAATGTTTTTTTGTTCAGTTTATGTCAAAGGGTAGTTTATTGGGCCCTTTGCAGTTTTTTTTGGTTTTCATCGACTAGCTCCAAGTCTAAATACTTGCCTGACTTGGCCCTCGTTATACATCAGAGAGGAGCTTTCCCCAACAAGGCGATCAGATCCTAGAACCATTTTAGCTCCTACTCTGAGGCAGACCTTTGCAGACCGGACAATATGATTTGTCTGTGGTCATAGACCTGTGCAGACCGGACAATATGATGTGTCGTTGGTCCTAGTGGCGTGCGGATCGGACAAGATAACGTGTCGGTAGTCCTAGACCTGTGCAGACCGGACAATATGACGTTTCAGTGGTCCTGGACTCGTGTGGACCGGACGATATGACGTGTCGGTGGTCCTAGATTTGTGCGGACCAGACAATATGGCGTTTCGGTGGTCCTAGACGATTGAATGTTTTTTTGTTCAGTTTATGTCAAAGGGTAGTTTATTGGGCCCTTTGCAGTTTTTTTTGGTTTGCATCGACTAGCTCTAAGTCTAAATACTTGCCTGACTTGGCACTCGTTATACATCAGAGAGGAGCTTTCCCCAACAAGGCGATCAGATCCTAGAACCATTTTAGCTCCTACTCTGAGGCAGACCTTTGCAGACCGGACAATATGATTTGTCTGTGGTCATAGACCTGTGCAGACCGGACAATATGATGTGTCGTTGGTCCTAGTTGCGTGCGGATCGCACAAGATAACGTGTCGGTAGTTCTAGACCTGTGCAGACCGGACAAAATTATGTGTCGTTGGTCCTAGTTGCGTGCGGATCGGACAGGATAACGTGTCGGTAGTCCTAGACCTGTGCGGACCGGACAATATGATGTGTTGTTGGTCCTAGTTGCGTGCGGATCGGACAGGATAACGTGTCGGTAGTCCTAGACCTGTGCTGACCGGACAATATGACATAGTTGCGTGCGGGCCAGACAATATGACGTGTCAGTGGAACTAGATTGTGCGGACCGGACAATATGACGTTTCGGTGGTCCTGGACTCGTATGGACCGGACAATATGACTTGTCGATGGTCCTAGATTTGTGCGGACCAGACAATAGGGTGTTTCGGTGGTCCTGGATTTGTATGGACCGGACAATATGACGTGTCGGTGGTACCAGATTGTGCGGACCGGACAATATGATGTTTCGGTGGTCCTGGACGATTGAATGTTTTTTTGTTCAGTTTATGTCAAAGGGTAGTTTATTGGGCCCTTTGCAGTTTTTTTTGGTTTGCATCGACTAGCTCCAAGTCTAAATACTTGCCTGACTTGGCCCTCGTTATACATCAGAGAGGAGCTTTCCCCAAAACAACACACTGTCTAAAAATATATGAGGTGCGTGAATATGGTCGGGACTTTTTGGAGTTCCTATAACCTATAACCTTTTTAGTCCCCGGGCCGTTTTTCGTTGTGTTCCAACATACGGGTACAAGGCGATCAGATCCTAGAACCATTTTAGCTCCTACTCTGGCAGACCTGTGCTGACCGGACAATATGATGTGTCTGTGGTCATAGACCTGTGCAGACCGGACAATATGATGTGTCGTTGGTCCTAGTTGCGTGCGGATCGGACAAGATAACGTGTCGGTAGTCCTAGACCTGTGCGGACCGGACAATATGACGTTTCAGTGGTCCTGGACTAGTGTGGACTGGACGATATGACGTGTCGGTGGTCGTAGTTGCGTGCGGGCCAGACAATATGACGTGTCAGTGGTACTAGATTGTGCGGACCGGACAATATGACGTTTCGGTGGTCCTGGACTCGTACGGATCAGACGATATAACGTGTCGGTGGTCCTAGATTTGTGCGGACCAGACAATAGGGTGTTTCGGTGGTCCTGGATTTGTATGGACCGGACAATATGACGTGTCGGTGGTACCAGATTGTGCGGACCGGACAATATGGCGTTTCGGTGGTCCTGGACGATTGAATGTTTTTTTGTTCAGTTAATGTCAAAGGGTAGTTTATTGGGCCCTTTGCAGTTTTTTTTGGTTTGCATCGACTAGCTCCAAGTCTAAATACTTGCCTGACTTGGCCCTCGTTATACATCAGAGAGGAGCTTTCCCCAAAACAACACACTGTCTAAAAATATATGAGGTGCGTGAATATGGTCGGGACTTTTTGGAGTTCCTATAACCTATAACCTTTTTAGTCCCCGGGCCGTTTTTCGTTGTGTTCCAACATACGGGAACAAGGCGATCAGATCCTAGAACCATTTTAGCTCCTACTCTGAGGCAGACCTTTGCAGACCGGACAATATGATGTGTCTGTGGTCATAGACCTGTGCAGACCGGACAATATGATGTGTCGTTGGTCCTAGTTGCGTGCGGATCGGACAAGATAACGTGTCGGTAGTCCTAGACCTGTGCGGACCGGACAATATGATGTTTCAGTGGTCCTGGACTCGTGTGGACCGGACGATATGACGTGTCGATGGTCGTAGTTGCGTGCGGGCCAGACACAATGACGTGTCAGTGGTACTGGATTGTGCGGACCGGACAATATGACGTTTCGGTGGTCCTGGACTCGTATAGACCGGACGATATGACGTGTCGTTGGTCCTAGTTGCGTGCGGATCGGACAAGATAACGTGTCGGTAGTCCTAGACCTGTGCGGACCGGACAATATGACGTAGTTGCGTGCGGGCCAGACACAATGACGTGTCAGTGGTACTAGATTGTGCGGACCAGACAATATGACGTTTCGGTGGTCCTGGACTCGTATGGACCGGACAATATGACGTGTCGGTGGTCCTAGATTTGTGCGGACCAGACAATAGGGCGTTTCGGTGGTCCTGGATTTGTATGGACCGGACAATATGATGTGTCGGTGGTACCAGATTGTGCGGACCGGACAATAGAATGTTTCGGTGGTCCTGGACTTGTATGGACCGGACGATATGACGTGTCGGTGGTCCTAGATTTGTGCGGACCAGACAATATGACGTTTCGGTGGGCCTGGACGATTGAATGTTTTTTTGTTCAGTTTATGTCAAAGGGTAGTTTATTGGGCCCTTTGCAGTTTTTTTTGGTTTGCATCGACTAGCTCCAAGTCTAAATACTTGCCTGACTTGGCCCTCGTTATACATCAGAGAGGAGCTTTCCCCAAAACAACACACTGTCTAAAAATATATGAGGTGCGTGAATATGGTCGGGACTTTTTGGAGTTCCTATAACCTATAACCTTTTTAGTCCCCGGGCCGTTTTTCGTTGTGTTCCAACATACGGGTACAAGGCGATCAGATCCTAGAACCATTTTAGCTCCTACTCTGGCAGACCTGTGCTGACCGGACAATATGATGTGTCTGTGGTCATAGACCTGTGCAGACCGGACAATATGATGTGTCGTTGGTCCTAGTTGCGTGCGGATCGGACAAGATAACGTGTCGGTAGTCCTAGACCTGTGCGGACCGGACAATATGACGTTTCAGTGGTCCTGGACTAGTGTGGACTGGACGATATGACGTGTCGGTGGTCGTAGTTGCGTGCGGGCCAGACAATATGACGTGTCAGTGGTACTAGATTGTGCGGACCGGACAATATGACGTTTCGGTGGTCCTGGACTCGTACGGATCAGACGATATAACGTGTCGGTGGTCCTAGATTTGTGCGGACCAGACAATAGGGTGTTTCGGTGGTCCTGGATTTGTATGGACCGGACAATATGACGTGTCGGTGGTACCAGATTGTGCGGACCGGACAATATGGCGTTTCGGTGGTCCTGGACGATTGAATGTTTTTTTGTTCAGTTAATGTCAAAGGGTAGTTTATTGGGCCCTTTGCAGTTTTTTTTGGTTTGCATCGACTAGCTCCAAGTCTAAATACTTGCCTGACTTGGCCCTCGTTATACATCAGAGAGGAGCTTTCCCCAAAACAACACACTGTCTAAAAATATATGAGGTGCGTGAATATGGTCGGGACTTTTTGGAGTTCCTATAACCTATAACCTTTTTAGTCCCCGGGCCGTTTTTCGTTGTGTTCCAACATACGGGAACAAGGCGATCAGATCCTAGAACCATTTTAGCTCCTACTCTGAGGCAGACCTTTGCAGACCGGACAATATGATGTGTCTGTGGTCATAGACCTGTGCAGACCGGACAATATGATGTGTCGTTGGTCCTAGTTGCGTGCGGATCGGACAAGATAACGTGTCGGTAGTCCTAGACCTGTGCGGACCGGACAATATGATGTTTCAGTGGTCCTGGACTCGTGTGGACCGGACGATATGACGTGTCGATGGTCGTAGTTGCGTGCGGGCCAGACACAATGACGTGTCAGTGGTACTAGATTGTGCGGACCAGACAATATGACGTTTCGGTGGTCCTGGACTCGTATGGATCGGACGATATGACGTGTCTGTGGTCCTAGATTTGTGCGGACCAGACAATAGGGCGTTTTGGTGGTCCTGGATTTGTATGGACCGGACAATATGACGTGTCGGTGGTACCAGATTGTGCGGACCGGACAATAGGATGTTTCGTTGGTCCTGGACTTGTATGGATCAGACGATATGACGTGTCGGTGGTCCTAGATTTGTGCGGACCAGACAATATGGTGTTCCGGTGGTCCTGGACGATTGAATTATTTTTTGTTCAGTTTATGTCAAAGGGTAGTTTATTGGACCCTTTGCAGTTTTTTTTGGTTTGCATCGACTAGCTCCGAGTCTAAATACTTGCCTGACTTGGCCCTCGTTATACATCAGAGAGGAGCTTTCCCCAACAAGGCGATCAGATCCTAGAACCATTTTAGCTCCTACTCTGAGGCAGACCTTTGCTGACCGGACAATATGATGTGTCGTTGGTCCTAGTTGCGTGCGGATCTGACAAGATAACGTGTCGGTAGTCCTAGACCTGTGCGGACCGGACAATATGATGTGTCTGTAGTCATAGACCTGTGCAGACCGGACAATATGATGTGTTGTTGGTCCTAGTTGCGTGCGGATGGGACAAGATAACGTGTCAGGAGTCCTAGACCTGTGCAGACCGGACAATATGATGTGTCGTTGGTCCTAGTTGCGTGTGGATTGGACAAGATAACGTGTCGGTAGTCCTAGACCTGTGCAGACCGGACAATATTACGTTTCAGTGGTCCTGGACTCGTGTGGACCGGACGATATGACGTGTTGGTGGTCCTAGATTTGTGTGGACCAGACAATATGACATTTTGGTCGTCCTGGATGATTGAATGTTTTTTTGTTCAGTTTATTTCAAAGGGTAGTTTATTGGGCCCTTTGCAGTTTTTTTTTGTTTGCATCGACTAGCTCCAAGTCTAAATACTTGCCTGACTTGGCCCTCGTTATACATCAGAGAGGAGCTTTCCCCAAAACAACACACTGTCTAAAAATATATGAGGTGCGTGAATATGGTCGGGACTTGTTGGAGTTCCTATAACTTATAACCTTTTTAGTCCTCGGGCCGTTTTTCGCTGTGTTCCAACATACGGGAACAAGGCGATCAGATCCTAGAACCATTTTAGCTCCTACTCTGAGGCAGACCTGTGCTGACCGGACAATATGATGTGTCTGTGGTCATAGACCTGTGCAGACCGGACAATATGATGTGTCGTTGGTCCTAGTTGCGTGCGGATCGGACAAGATAACGTGTCGGTAGTCCTAGACCTGTGCGGACCGGACAATATGATGTGTCAGTGGTCTTAGTTGCGTGCGGACCGGACAATATGACGTGTCGGTAGTCCTAGACCTGTGCAGACCGGACAATATGATGTGTCAGTGGTCTTAGTTGCGTGCGGACCGGACAATATGACGTGTCGGTAGTCCTAGACCTGTGCAGACCGGACAAAATGATGTGTCAGTGGTCTTAGTTGCGTGCGGACCGGACAATATGATGTGTCGGTAGTCCTAGACCTGTGCAGACCGGACAATATGATGTGTCGGTGGTCCTGGTTGCATGCGGACCGGACGATATGACGTGTCGGTGGTCCTAGTTGCGTGCGGACCGGACAATATGACGTGTCGGTAGTCCTAGAGCTGTGCAGACCGGACAATATGATGTGTCGGTGGTCCTGGTTGCATGCGGACCGGACGATATGACGTGTCGGTGGTCCTAGTTGTGTGTGGACCGGACAATATGACGTGTCGGTGTTCCTAGACCTGTGCAGACCGGACAATATGATGTGTCGGTGGTCCTAGTTGTGTGCGGACCGGACAATATGACGTGTCGGTGGTCCTAGATTTGTGAGGACCAGACAATATGACGTTTCTGTGGTCCTGGACTCGTATGGACCGGACGATATGACGTGTCGGTGGTCCTAGTTGCTTGCGGATCGGACAAAATAACGTGTCGGTAGTCCTAGACCTGTGCGGACCGGACAATATGATGTGTCGGTGGTCTTAGTTGCGTGCGGACCGGACAATATGACGTGTCGGTAGTCCTAGACCTGTGCAGACCGGACAATATGATGTGTCAGTGGTCTTAGTTGCGTGCAGACCGGACAATATGATGTGTCGGTGGTCCTGGTTGCATGCGGACCGGACGATATGACGTGTCGGTGGTCCTAGTTGTGTGTGGACCGGACAATATGACGTGTCGGTGTTCCTAGACCTGTGCAGACCGGACAATATGATGTGTCGGTGGTCCTAGTTGTGTGTGGACCGGACAATATGACGTGTCGGTGGTCCTAGACCTGTGCAGACCAGACAATATGACGTTTCTGTGGTCCTGGACTCGTATGGACCGGACGATATGACGTTTTGGTGGTCCTGTACTCGTATGGACCGGACAATATGACGTGTTGGTGGTCCTAGATTTGTGAGGATTGGACAATATGACGTTTTGGTGGTCCTGGACTTGTATGGACCGGACAATATGACGTGTCGGTGGTCCTAGATTTGTGAGGATTGGACAATATGACGTTTTGGTGGTCCTGGACTTGTATGGACCGGACAATATGACGTGTCGGTGGTCCTAGATTTGTGAGGATTGGACAATATGACGTTTTGGTGGTCCTGGACTTGTATGGACCGGACAATATGACGTGTTGGTGGTCCTAGATTTGTGAGGATTGGACAATATGACGTTTTGGTGGTCCTGGACTTGTATGGACCGGACAATATGACGTGTCGGTGGTCCTAGATTTCTGCGGACCAGACACTATGACGTTTCTGTGGTCCTGGACGATTGAATGTTTTTTTGTACCGTTTATTTCTAAAGGGTAGTTTATTGGGCCCTTTGCAGTTTTTTTTGTCTGCATCGACTAGATCCAAATCTTTTGTCTGCGTTTCACATTTCGGGGGAAAATGTGACACATTCTAACTGTTAGCATCTTATTGTTAGCGCGCGAACATTAAAGTGCATTTTTTTCCCCCCAATTTCAAACTTTGTTTCTCTAATTACGCAACCATACACCTTAGAGTCATATAACTAGGAATGTGCCACATGCTAACTGTTAGCATGCTAACATTGTGAGTTTCACATCTTGGGAGAAAAAAAACATTTTTAAATTTTCAAACACTGTTATGTGACACATGCTAACAGTTAGCATCTTACTGTTAGCATGCTAACATTAAAGTGCCATTTTTTTTAGCTGATGTTACACTTTTTTACTCCAACCCCACAGCCATACACCTTAGTCATATAACTTGGAACGTGCTAACTGTTAGCATGTAAATGCTAGCATGCTAACATTTTAAGTTTCACATTTTGGGGGAAAAATGCCGTTTTCTTATTTTCAAACACTGTTACGTAACACATGCTAACTGTTAGCATCTTACTGTTAGCATGCTAACAATAAAGTGCAATTATTTTTAGCAAATTTTACACTTGGTATGTAGAGTATGCTCAGTATTAGCATGTTTACGTTAGCATGCTAACATTAAAGTGCTCGCTTATTAAGCTAATTTTGCAACTGTTTACTGTAGAGTTTATATAACTTGGTATGTGACACTTGTTAACTGTCAGCGTGCTAACGTTAGCATGCTCGCGCGCTAACATTAAAGTGCTAAGTTTTTTTGGCAAATTTTACACTTTTTTCTCTAATTTCGCTGCCATACATGTTGCAGTCACATAACTTGGTATGTAAAACATGCTAACTATTTGCATGTTTATGTTAGCACGCTAACATTAAAGTGCTAACTTTAATTGCAAATTTTACACTTTTTTTCTCTAATTCCGCAGCCATGCATCTTACGGTCATATAACTTGATATGTCAAACATGCTAACTGTTAGCATGTTTACGTTAGCATGCTCACATTAAAGCGCTAGCCTATTGAGCTAATTTTGCAACCGTTTACCCTAGAGTCATACAACTTGGTATGTGACACTTGTTAACTGCTAGCATGCTAACATTAGCGTGGCAACTTTTCCAGCTAATATTACACTTTTTTCTCTAATTCCACAGCCATACACCTTAGAGTCATATAACTTGGAATGTGACACTTGTTAACTGTCAGCGTGCTAACGTGCTAATGTTAGCATGCTAGCACGCTAACATTAAAGTGCTAACTTTATTTTCTAATTTTACACTTTTTTCTCTAATTCCGCAGGCATACACCTTACGGTCATATAATTTGTTATGCAAAACATGCTAACTGTTAGCATGTTTACGTTAGCATGCTAACATTAAAGTGCTTGCTTATTGAGCTAATTTTGCAACCGTTTACCCAAGAGTCATATAACTTGGAATGTGACACTTGTTAACTGTCAGCGTGCTAACGTTAGAATTCTAGCAGGCTAACATTAAAGTGCTAACTTTAATTGCAAATTTTACACTTTTTTTCTCTAATTCCGCAGCCATACCTCTTACGGTCATATAACTCGATATGTCAAACATACTAACTGTTAGCATGTTTACTTTAGCATGCTCACATTAAAGCGCTAGCTTATTGAGCTAATTTTGCAACCGTTTACCCTAGAGTCATACAACTTGGTATGTGACACTTGTTAACTGCTAGCATGCTAACATTAGCATGGCAACTTTTCCAGCTAATATTACACTTTTTTCTCTAATTCCGCAGCCATACATCTTAGAGTCAAATAACTTGGAATGTGACACTTGTTAACTGTCAGCGTGCTAACGTTAGCATTCTAGCACGCAAACATTAAAGTGCTAACTTTAATTGCAAATTTTACACTTTTTTTCTCTAATTCCGCAGCCATACATCTTACGGTCATATAACTTGATATGTCAAACATGGTTAACTGTTAGTATGTTTACGTTAGCATGCTCACATTAAAGCGCTACCTTATTGACCTAATAATGCAACCGTTTACCCTAGAGTCATACAACTTGGTATGTGACACTTGTTAACTGCTAGCATGCTATTATTAGCATGGCAACTTTTCCAGCTAATATTACACTTTTTTCTCTAATTCCGCAGCCATACATCTTAGAGTCATATAACTTGGAATGTGACACTTGTTAACTGTCAGCGTGCTAACGTTAGCATGCTAGCACGCTAACGTTAAAGTGCTAACTTTAATTGCCAATTTTACACTTTTTATCTCTAATTCCGCAGCCATACATCTTACGGTCATATAACTTGATATGTCAAACATGCTAACTGTTAGCATGTTTACGTTAGCATGCTCACAATAAAGCGCTAGCTTATTGAGCTAATTTTGCAACCATTTATCCTAGAGTCATACAACTTGGTATGTGACATTTGTTGACTGCTAGCATGCTAACATTAGCATGGCAACTTTTCCAGCTAATACTACACTTTTTTCTCTAATTCCGCAGCCATACACCTTAGAGTCATACAACTTGGAATGTGACACTTGTTAACTGTCAGCGTGCTAATGTTAGCATGCTGGCACGCTAACATTAAAGTGCTAAGTTTTTTGGCAAATTGTACACTTTTTTCTCAAATTTCGCAGCCATACACCTTACGGTCATATAACTTGGAATGTGAAACTTGTTAACTGTCAGCGTGCTAACGCTAGAATGCTAGCACGCTAACATTAAAGTGCTAAGTTTTTTGGCAAATTGTACACTTTTTTCTCTAATTCCGCAGCCATACACCTTACGGTCATATAACTTGGTATGTGACACTTGTTAACTGTCAGCGTGCTAACGTTAGCATGCTCGCGCGCTAACATTAAAGTGCTAACTTTATTTGCAAAGGTTACACTTTTTTCTCTAATTCCGCAGCCATACACCTTACGGTCATATAACTTGGAATGTGAAACTTGTTAACTGTCAGCGTGCTAACGCTAAAATGCTAGCACGCTAAGATTAAAGTGCTAAGTTTTTTGGCAAATTTTACACTTTTTTCTCAAATTTTGCAAGCCATACACGTTGCGGTCACATAACTTGGTATGTAAAACTTGCTAACTATTTGCATGTTTATGTTAGCACGCTAGCATTAAAGTGCTAACTTTAATTGCAAATTTTACACTTTTTTTCTCTAATTCCGCAGCCATACATCTTACGGTCATATAACTTGATATGTCAAACATGGTTAACTGTTAGTATGTTTACGTTAGCATGCTCACATTAAAGCGCTACCTTATTGAGCTAATTTTGCAACTGTTTACCCTAGAGTCATACAACTTGGCACGTGACACTCGTTAACTGCTAGCATGCTAACATTAGCATGTCAACTTTTCCAGCTAATACTACACTTTTTTCTCTAATTCCGCAGCCATACACCTTAGAGTCATATAACTTGGAATGTGACACTTGTTAATTGTCAGCGTGCTAACGTGCTAATGTTAGCATGCTAGCACGCTAACATTAAAGTGCTAACTTTAATTGCAAATTTTACACTTTTTTTCTCTAATTCCGCAGCCATGCATCTTACGGTCATATAACTTGATATGTCAAACATGCTAACTGTTAGCATGTTTACTTTAGCATGTTCACATTAAAGCGCTACCTTATTGAGCTAATTTTGCAACCGTTTACCCTAGAGTCATACAACTTGGTATGTGACACTTGTTAACTGCTAGCATGCTAACATTAGCATGGCAACTTTTCGGGCTAATATTACACTTTTTTTCTCTAATTCCGCAGCCATACACCTTAGAGTCATATAACTTGGAATGTGACACTTGTTAACTGTCAGCGTGCTAACG